>NW_010239296.1:158151-205610 GCF_000690775.1 Eurypyga helias
GGGTTGGAACTGGATGGTCTTTAAGGTCCCTTCCAACCCAAACCATTCTATGATTCTATGATTCTATACTTGACAGCTGACAGCAGTTGGGTTCTTCTTTCTTGCCTTAGCCCAGCAACACTGATACTCCTTCTCAGAAACAAAGGCCAGTCCTTTTGCAAAAGGGATAAGCGAGTCAGCAGGGAAAGACTTTGCTGATGTCATGGAGGGGAAAATAGATACTCCAGATGCAAAGGCAAGAATTACAGGCATTTATTTACACAACATGTGATTTCAGGCTCTAATGATGATCTTTGCATGACAGTGCTAGAATTCGTGATTAGTATTATTTCCTCCATCCTCTAATTTTTATTAGAGAATAGTAATTATTAATGGACGAAAGAAACAGGAAAAAAGCAGATGTCAATGATACTGTTGAATGGTTGATTTAAATATGCACATTAATTCACCACAAAAATGAGTTAAATACGAATTTTGAATTAACTTCTAAATGTAGCTTCCCAGTGGACAAGAGAAAGATGATCCAGTTACCAACTTGTGCTTATTAGCAGTCAAACATGCTTATTAAGTCATTAGTAAGACTACATTTGAAGTCCTCCCTTTTGTTTCCTTCTCTAAACTGTTGGTCTTCCATTTATTTGTTTATTTGCCAGGAGGAAGAAATTTATTTAGGACTGAGAAGAATGAGTCAACCCTGGCCGAAGAACACCAAACTTTATACAACATTAAAAATATCCCCTTTCATTTTATAAGAGATTTTGGAGTAGCATTATCACCTACTGAACTGGGTGGGTGAAGATAAACGTGTGTATGACAGGGCTGTAATTTCATCAGAAGAAAATTGCAGACAGCAAACATCACTAAAGCTTAACTTTCCACCAGAGAGAGCTCAGAATTGCAAAGACAACTCCAAAACGACATCCCTGTTGTCGAACTGAGAGACTGGTTGGGGAAGCTCTACCTATGTCCTGACAAGGAACGAGACTGCTTACCATTCTCGTGGCACATTGCTGCGACACACACCGCTGGCATTAGTCACCCAAATTCTCAGCCACAAAAAAATCCCACGGAATATGTGCAATGTGCGACTTACAGTCTCGGAGCTGAGACAAGGTTTTGGCACAAGGTAAGTAGGAGATGTGAGCTGCAGGTGTCTTCAGCACCTGCGGTTATCATCCCCAGTAAAGACAAACATGACACCCCTCTATAAGGCTGCAGAATCTGCCCGTGTGCCCGGGCTGCTTTGATCTCACTGGTACAGCCAGGGCACCACTTCTAGTGCACAGAAAAAGTGAAACAAGGCAAAGTTTTACTTTGAGGACTTTATCAAGTTTCTACTACCATTCTGAAAAAGGTAAGGAAACCCAGAAGAGCGCAAAGCAGAGGTAGTAGCTGACATGCAACGACACGGCTGCAGAGGGAACATATCACTGCATTAAACTTTCTGGGACCCTGACCCTTTGTCACAGGCAGACTCCGCAGCAGAAACCTCAGCTCATCTCCCCTGCATAACCAGCACTGGGCAAAGGACCTGCCCTGTCCTTCTGAGCCAGGTACCCATCTACGATACAAATGACTTACCAGCTCTCACCAAGGTGAATCATTCTGTAGCAATCACAGCATCAACCCCCATTCCTGGCTATGGAAAATGAAGGTATTCTCAAATCAGCCATCAGGGAAAAGTTTCAAAACTCTGTAGACATTTTTAATGATTATTTCAGTGCTTATTTGGTACTTTATTGAACTAAACCCCTGAGAATGTGCAGAATAATAGCATCGCAGTACCCTTCATACAGTAAGTGCTATGTCTTGGCCATATCCCAGCATCTCCACTGTTCCTGTGTTTATACGGCCTTCACTTCCACCTGATCTACATTCCTCACCAGCTTTAATCTATTTTCCTCTGTCCCACCACTCTTGTGGAATATTTAAAAATAAAATGCTGAAACATAGGATAAATAAGATATTCAACCACAGATAATACAGACCTATCTTTCTCCTCTGGCCTTCTAATGTTTTCCTGTTCAAACATAGAAAGAAATTGTTAAAAATCTTTGAAAATTCAAGAAATCTCTGTCTCCCACTGGTGTAATCAACAAGTCTTTAGAATCCTGTCTAAACACACCTAAAGAGCTCATTTTGCATACCAGAATTTCTGAAACCTTTATTTGAAAATGTTTGATCTCCATATAATGCCTAAGTCTATGTATATGTTACCCCCCATGCAGTATCTTGCTGTTATTATAGTATAATAATAATCTCTTTATATATTCCTGCAATTTAAGGGGACATAAATATGTTCTCTGAATTGGACATAATTAAGTTGAACAATTTGATGTCTTATTTTCATATAAATCCATTTTATTTAACTGTGTTTCCATTCTTATATATTAAGTTCTTTACCTAAATCTCTTTCCTTTTTCTCTTTAACTTCCAATTTGTCTTTGTCTAAGGATACTGACAATGTCCTATATAGCCTTGAAATCAATTTAGTGAGACAGTCTCTTTGTACAACAATTTTTCAATCTGTGACATTTGCATTTCTATACCTTTTTTAATTCACAAAGAACAGCATGTCTTATCTGAAAGAAACGGGAAAACTGAGCTCCAGGAATATTAAAATCTTCGACAAATTGGTCAAATGATTTAAAACGTCCATCCTTAAACAAATCTTTAATACAGATGAACTCTTTTTGTTGCTAGGTTCTAAAGACTCCATTTTTAATACAAGTGGAAGGTCCTCATTATAACACAATGGAGTTAAGGGAGACAATTTCTCATTCCAGCCCATGAATTTATGCACTTTCCCCATATTTTACAGGCTGGGAAATAGTTGTTAACATAATCTTTTCCTGTCACACCATTTTTATGTATATTTTTATGTCTGTGTTATCATTCAAGTTCAAGTTCTGCATAAGTATCCTTCTACAAACTTGCAAAGGAAATTACCCTTGTCAGGTCCTTATCACTCAGAGTTGTGATGTGCTAATCCTACTCGCCTGTCGAAATTCTTGCAGACCTGCTGCATTTTATTGCAATATGCCTTCCATTTAGCTTCCCTATACCTTCAAACATTCCACAATCTTTACCAATAAAAGAAACAGTTGAGATAAAGAGAAATATAGACTATGTAAATGAAAGAGTAAAATAATAGTTGTTCACTAGAAAGAAAGCAGAGAGTATTAGAAAGAACTATAATTTTGAACTGCAGTTTGTTCTGCAGGATTTACAGCATAAGAGATTTAGATACCACAGGGTAGAAACACTCACCTAAACCTTCTGATCTTCCCACAACAAAGCCAGACTCTTTAGAAACTGCCAATTTAAACAGGACTATAAGGTCTTCTGTATCATACTGAAAAGGAGATGTCTCCACCAGTCAGAGAGCTGCAGGGCAGACAAGATATCTAGGATCAGATAATCCCACTGAACATTGGGCCTCCAAAACACAGATGTCTGAGCTAAGCCATTTGACTATGTTTTCCCCATGGTTAATGGAGACAGACAGCAGGTCTCCCACCTAAAGCAGGTAGGATGAATTTCCCTCTGGAGGTAGAGGGCCAATAGTTGAAGGACCCTGGATGACAAGCTTAGGCAAAGCGCCAGGCTCTAAACTGGCTAAGCAAAGCAGAAAAAAACTTTGTCCCATGGGTTTGCTTCTATCAACAACTCTATCACTTCAAACAAATATATGCTAAGCACCTCTTTGGCATATATACCACCCAGCTATTTCTCACTAAAGAAGTTACCTCTTGAGTACAAAGAACAGCCTTAAACTCTGCACAGTTAGTAACCGTATGTCTACGTGGAAATCTCTCAATTAAGGCCCATGTAAAATTCCCCCTCTTCTGAGCTCAAAGTTACCACAGTATCATACCTCAGTAAAGATGGTGAACTGCAGCTTTTCTGCTCTAAAAGCAGGAAAACACCAGCATTTTCATGGCAGATGGGAAGTGAAAACACTAACAAGGCAACAGTAAAAATAGGGCTGTCAAAGCATTGACAGGGAAAGTGGTGTCTGAAGAAACTATACATTGACACCCTCCTGCCATAACCTCTTC
Source organism: Eurypyga helias (assembly GCF_000690775.1). NCBI lineage: Eukaryota > Metazoa > Chordata > Aves > Eurypygiformes > Eurypygidae > Eurypyga > Eurypyga helias. Next base: position 162,213 of record NW_010239296.1, read on the forward strand.
CCCTTCCTACAAATTCATGTCATCAGCAGAGGGCTAGATATCAAGAGATGTTAATCTGCCAACATCAAACTCGAGAGGCACTGAAGGTGCTTAGCACAACTGGTTAAAAGATGTCCAGGTCCCAGAGCAACTGCCGAGCTTCCCCTAGAATCACAGAATGGTTTGGGTTGGAAGGGACCTTAACGATCAGAAGCACTGCCACATACAGGAGGTCAAAATAGCATGAAAACATTTTAAAAATCACAATGCAACATGCAACTTCATTTCCCTTGCTGCTGGTCTTCAAATCTTTAGTGTTTATGAGTTGAACCTGTTCTCCAAGTGGGCAATTGCAAACCCTTTTTTTTTAAGGTAGGAGAACCAGGGCTCTGCACAACAGCATGACTCCAGGAGTTGAGGTGCATGAAAATTACAGGATGGTGCAGTAACGCTCCCACATTCATCTGGCCACTGGAAGGTCTTCGGGTTTTTCCACTGAATTTAAATTAGGTTGAAATGCTTCTCGTTTTGGGTTCCTCACCTCTCTCCCAGTGATAATTGCAGACCCTGAGCTACATCTACAACATGACTATATTCAAAATCTCCATAAACAAAAAATTTAAGCCTGCATTTTCTTAGGATAAACCTAATGTAATGATGCCAGACAAAATCCAAGACTAATTCTGGAAAATACAAGCATTTCTTTTCTGAGAAATGTGGCAACTCACATCTTTGGCAATTGTCCATTTTTGTTCTGAACATCTGTAGGTGTTAGTTACACAAAGTGGCTGCTGATGCCTACACCATGCTTTATTTCAGCATTTCAGGCCCAGATTTCTCTGGCAATATACTCCTGACCAGAGTTCATGCATGCTGTCAATCAGCAGTAGCAGAACCAACCCCAAACCAGGTTCTAATCGCTTGATGTACTAATCCACTTCTGGAGCAACTGCAGTGCGCTCCAGACTGAAAGAGGAGCCACGCAAGCAGTGCTGGAGCAGTCTGAGTACTGCCTGATGTTGGGGCTTTTAGAGCCACTTCAGTTTGTTTGTGGGCAAAGCAGTATCAGTATCAGTGCGCTCCAGACTGAAAGAGAAGCCACGGCAAGCAGTGCTGGAGCAGTCTTAGTACTGCCTGATGTTAGGGCTTTATAGAGCCACTTCAGATTGTTTGTGGGCAAAGCAGTATCAGTATCAACAATAATCATGAGCATCTGGAATCTGAGCTTGGAAACATAAATGCTAAATACCATAAATACCTAATAAGTGAACTATCTAAATTAATCATTTACCCAACCAGAGAAAACAAAGTTGAATGTAAAACTGTAGGATAATGACGATTTTTAACCTGATATTATGTCACAGAATTACAAAGCACAGAAACATTGAGGTTGGAGCAAGCTCTGCGGATTCTTCACTCCAACCCATCTGCTAAAGCAGGTTGCCTAGGCCAGTCGAGTCACATTTTGAATATCTCCAAGGATGGAGACCATAACCCCTCTGGGCAACCTGTTCCAGTGTTTAATTACCCTTACACTGAGAAATGTTTTCTTACATTTAAATGCTTAAGTGACTGAAAAATTTAACATAAATGCTATTACATAGTCTGACACCAGGAGAACCTCCTCTCCATCTCTCCACCTCGAGAAAGGTCGATGTCATCTTTGAGAGGTGTTTATCCAACCTGTTCCCAAAGACTTTCCCTAACAAAAACACCACAGCCTCCCCTCTCTGTTTCAGGACTTCACTTTCCTTCCACTCATTCACCTACCTTGCATTCTGACTTCCAATACCTTGCTAGACTTTACTTGCTTGCTTTAAGTATTTAGCATAACCAAATTGAACAACTGGGACCAAATTCATTCCACTACTCTCCTGTTAGAGGCAATGGATTTACTTTAGGCTTGAGTTTGCTCTTCTTATGTGAGAAATGGGGGATTCAGAAGGAGATAAAAGAAGAATGAAAAGAAAAACTGACATTGGTGGTCATATTTTCTTTAATCCACTAGGGCTACTCGATGAATGTGTGCAGCCAGACCAACAATAGTGCTTGCATTTAAACTCGGGTGGGTGTAAATATAGGTAAGGGCACTAATCAGCCAGGTGGCTACATGTTACACTGAACACCAGCAATTAAGTACAAGGGCAATTTTCTCCCAGAGGTTAGTTATTTCATAGCCAATTACCCAGGCAGCTTCACCCCACTTTGAACTGTGTGTGGAGTAAGAGCCACGTCTGCATCTGGACCTTCAATAGATTCCCTGTAGCTTTAGCCATCAGCCCTATTCATCTTTTTCTAAAGTAGTTACAGCATCCACCTGCCTTTCAGTATTTAACTCCTTCATTTGTAAAGACGCAAGCAGAACATTTGAACAAAAAGATATTTTTATCTTTATAATAGGCAAGGCAATTTTAGCACTATATGTCTATGAAACTCAGCATTCAGCCTTGTGTAGTATCTTCACAATATCAGTGAATGCACTTTATTAAACATACACACTCTGCAAAGCTGGCCTTTCGAGTGAGAAATCTGTATTGTTTCATGTTCAGAATATGGCAGGTCCAAGGAAGATTGAGTGAATGCACCAGAGAATCCAGCTAACACTAGCTAACGCTGCAATCTATTTGTGTAATGCATTAATAATATAATTACACCTTAAATATTAATAGAATATACTGAATATCTCTGAGCAGATACATATCACAGGCTGTGTATGTCTGTGCGCATATAAGCAATACTTATGTTTTGTCCCACAAGACACATTACATGATGTTACACACAGGAGGAACACATACATCTGCATCTCCAGGCGCACAAGGCAGATGAGGCCGTTACAAGAGCACAAGTGCTGTTGATTCCAAAGGCAGAAAACCCCATGCTGTCCCACCCCTGCCCTGCTGTGCACCATCCTAAGAGCTGAGCTGTCATTGTATCATCAGATACTGGTCTTTTCTCTCCAAAACTTGCATCCCACAGGCCAAAATTCAGCAAATACTAGAGTATGTGCGTAATTCCAACAGTGAGAATTCCCATCAAAATGTGTATGTAACTAGACCAGGTTCAGCATATAGATCACCAACCCTGTTGAAGCAGGTCCCTCTGCCAGGTCCCAGGCCTCTCTCCCACCAGTGACACAAGGAGCCTGGAGAGCACGTCACAGTTCAGCTCCCACAGACTACAGTGTCCTGGGATCCAGTGGGGACACCATGTCCCTGGTGTAAGGAACACAAAAGCATCTCCCACCACTACCCAGGTCAGTCCAGAGGAGACTCGGGCAAAAGTTAAATGTCCTGGTATTATGATTTCAAAAGCACTTCTGAACTCTGGGTCTCATTCTGAAAATCTTCCCTTAAATTATAAAGTAGACAGAATGAATGTAGAGTTAGAACAACATGAAAGTCCATAACCAATGCTATTCATTTCTCTGAACTTTACTTTGCATCCTTTCTGAGAGATTTTAATGTAAGAGATATCTCAGATCTTTTAAGGAGAAAAAAATCCAAGTGTAGAATAACACCCTAGACAAGCCCCACGTCCTCTTTCCATAAGCGGATTAAAAGATAGAGGAGAAACGGCAGGATCCCTTGGATTTTACAGTTTCTAGGTTGTCAAATTCTTGCTAAAACAAGAACACAAAATCAGAACACAAATAGAAAATTGAACAAAAAAATTTAATTTAAAAAACTGAGCAAAGTTTCAGTACTTGTTTTTCCCTCTGAACAGGTAAATGAATTGAAAAAGTTTCTTTCCAACTGCCTTGCTGTTTCCATGCTGCAGGAGTGGGTGTGTGTGGAGGCAATCCCACCCCAGCACTGCTGGAGCTGCTGCCCTGCTGGGTGCCCAGCAAGGAGCCACCTCGCTCTGCATCCGGGGACTGTCCTCGTGGCATCACCACTCTCCATCCCACCAGACAGCAGGGCTCCCTGGGCACCCCTCGCCTGCCTGTGCCTCCCCAAGGTGTGCGCTTGTACGAGCAAGGAAACGTCTAAGTCAGGGCCCAGAACGTCTTTACCTTCCTCACAGGCGAAATATCCAGCCCCAGTAAATACGCAGTAAAAATTGTCCCTCAGGAAGCTAAAGATTTAGCCCTTTGCCCCGTAGTCTGAGCCAAAGACACCATTTGGCACAACTCAGCAAAGACCAAAAAAACACAATAAAATCTTCCCGGCTCACAAAAAGCGTCTACCTAAAAAATTTGTAATTTCACAGTTTATGGTCAGGATCATCATAGAAAAGATGTTTATAATTTGGCTGCACCAATTCCCATCCCCCTGCCCTTGCTATTCTTTGTGCATCTCTCACTAACAAACCTGTCATTTTAAGCATTATTTATTTACCAGGCAACCACAGCACTGTTTGATATGTAATGGAATATTTCCAGGAATTCTATTTGCTAAAAAATAACATGAAATGAGAATAAGTTTTAAAATTTGTTACTATAAGCAGCAAAAAACCAAAACTAATCAAACCCATGGCGGTAATTAGTTATTTACCACTCCGATAACTAATTCCTGTCCACTACAGCTATTATTCTTTACATAACAAATTTATTATTTACATAATAAATTGTCATGATATAGTTTAGGCAGAGAATTGTACAATATATGCAAATTATACAGTTTACATCTTAAAATTAGCTGCTCCTGTAATGTATCTGAAATGAAAGTTTAAATTCACTTTTAAATTGTAACCCTCCCACATTACAGATTGAAAAAATATGTTATATCAAACATCCACATAAATTATAAAAGCTCCTTTAAAACGTCAAGTATAGATCCTACTGTGCTTAGGATGTCAGCATAACTCTAAAAATACAGAGTGATGAGGCATGGATACAATTTATAGCGGAAATCAAGCATGCTTTTCAACTTGCACGCACAAAAAAAGATGTGGTAAATCAAACTATTCTTCCCCTTTCCAAACTGAGGTTGAATTAAAACTGTATTAACTTAACACAAATTGTCCAGATTAGTGATTTCTGATTACCCTATGTAGAGAGCCAAAGACGTAATGTTGCACTGCCTTTTTTTTTTATTGTTTGGCAGTAGCATTACAAAATCTGAGGCTGCAGTTCTGAAGACAAACACATTAGATGAGTGCACAGAGTTAGCTGGTGTTGGATAGGAAACTCGTCTATGAGCTCGGCTGTAACACCCTTCTGGGGACCTGAATGTTTCCAGTAAAAATCAGGAAGCAAATAGTTTTAGGCTGAGCCTGCAAGGAGATCCACCCCGCCAGCTCCCCGGGTCTGCACGGAGCCCCGTTTGATTAAAGGGGCCCACTGCAAATTCTTTTTATAAATTGCATTGCGGGGCCAAACCAGCAGTGTTTCCTGTTGATTAATAACTATTTTCCAGAGATCTACTTGTAAAAAGGAGCAACAGATACTTATTCAATACTATTATTTATATTGAAAACTTGTAGCTCTTGAGGAATAAAAAGAGTGGGGCGGGATAAAACATAACACTCTGAATTAACCCAGATGTAGGCACAGTGTGATTTTCATACAAAGTTCTTGGACTTCCCTCAACAAGAGGCAAAACCCCTGCTACGTGGCTGTCTTGCAGACAGCTTCAACTGCAACATCCTCAAATAACGGGGTGAATTAGGGAAGAAATCATCAGTAGAGACTATGGTTCCTAGGCACCTAATCCTTAGGTTTTATTTACACAACTCTGCCACGCAGCCCTCAGAAATATCAGTCGTTCCTAGCAACACCCCGAGGTCGTTCCCTTTCAGGCTCCCCAAAGAGGAATACGGGACAAAACATTTGTTGCTGCAGATTGGTGGGTGCCGTGGGCCGTTTCGGAGCGCGCCAAGAGCCGGCCAGCGCCTTCGTCTCCCGTGGGAGCTGCGGGGCTCTGCCCACGAGATGGCAGGCTGCGATGCTCTTTGCATTTCCCAGCCAGCGCTCAACTGGAAATAGTTTCCCCTCTCAAATGACAGCAGCCCCAGGTAGCAGGGGTGACATTTGCTTTACATTATGATACACACTAATTAATCATTAGTGATCCCAGAAGTATGTCGACTAAAAATGCTTTGCTATGGCTCGTCACAGTAGGGGCTTTCAATATTGATACTATTACACACACATATGTTCCACGGCTGGATGTTATATACCCGTGGATTTAGTGTTTTAGGCTACAGAATAACTTTTAAGTGCTGCTAATTATTCTTTGATCAAAATTCTTATGGTCAGTAATAAACTTAGTATCTTACACTTTATGCGATAAACCCTTGAGGTTAGGTCACAAAATGATCGCTTGGCTGGGAAATGAGATAGGACTTTTACAAACTAAAGCTGCAGCAAAACTGGCTGGAACATTTTGTGGCATAATCCAGGCTTTTTGGACTGGGTGATGTTTTTTCACCTATGTGGCTGCCTCTGCCAGCAGCCTGGTGTCACCTCCTCTCAGCAACCACAGCCACAGCTGAACTGTGCCTCAAAGGTGAACGGAGACCTGAGAGCACTAAAAAAAGTGATGCCCAACCGTGTTTCATGTACGACCAAAGCTTCGTGCCGCTTCGGTGAAGACGCTGAGGTGTTTTGATTCATCTCTACTACCACGTACATAGGCACACCAGGAATGGAAAACAGGAGGTGATACAGAGTACAGGGAGGTTCACATCAATAAACCTGAACAGGAGGTAAGTACTGTGCCCAAAAGCACCAGCAGCTCTCAGTCTAGTCTCGTATGCCTTCAACCCCAGGGAAAAGCACCCAGGACAGTCAGGAAGGAGAAGAGATTTGGACCTGGGTTTCATGCCAAGTATACGACGTGCTTTTTTGGAAAGGTGAGCACAAACCTTCTGCCTGGGAACTTCTTCCAGCTTGCAAAGCTGCTGATGTATCTTGTTCTTTCCCCTCACCATTGCTACTCACAAGCAGCTCAGAACCAAACGTCCCTTACAGATCCTCCCAAAGCAATCCTGCTCTCAGTAGGTTCACCTTCAGCGACCCTAAGGAGACAGCCACCCTCCCCACTCCACAATCCTACCTTGGTTGTCATGGTTCAGGAATCCTTCAGCAGATACTATCCAATGGTAACGTCCAGGTGCACACCAATGTGGGAATCACAGATGGTTAAAATATTCTGTAATCCCGAGTAATAAAACAGTTTGTAAAGAAAAACTTTAGTCACAATAGGTTTAGAAACACTCTGGTTGATGCAGGTGGTTGGTTCAAGGTGCTCCAAAGATGACTGAGCTCTGAAAGTGTGTTTAAAGAAGACATCTCCACAGTGCAAAGTCAGGGCCTGAATTAACGTGAGGGTTTTCCCCACCATCCTTGTTTGGCTCCCACATGTTTAACACTCAAGCTTTCCACTGCACCTTCTTTATTTGAATGTTGCAATACGCCATGAGAAAGAAATCCAACAAACGCTCTTGTTTTAAAGAAAGCCAACCGAAACCCACACACCGGGTAGACCGACACAAGCTCTTCTGGGGGTCACCTGCACTGCATGAAAGCTAAACTGTCTATGAAAACCTTTTCTAAACATAAAAAACAAAGCCTTTGAATCTGCTAGCCTTGCAAGACAAATGTTGAAAGGTGAAGAGCACAGGCTTTTGCAAAGGTTACGAAGTGAATATCGATGATGCTTCTCCTCAGGGAAATAAAGCTGAATCAGCCAATAAACATCTGTTTAGGGATCTTTTTTTCTACCACTATGCATCACCTGTGTGTCAGAGGGGCACTTGCCAGCCTGGGCGTCAGTCACTTCCCCCTCCATGAATGGAGTTGGAATGGAGCTCTGCTGGGCCCAGGAAATGTGTCTATACTTGTCTTACTCTCTCCTGTAAAAGCTCTGGCTCACATCCTGGAAATCCTGTTTCTAATGTGAACAATTCATTGGTACAAGTCAAGACTAGGTCAGCATTTAACATCTAAATGACTGGCAAAACCATTATTGATCTAACGGGTAAGGAAATTAGTCCTGTCCAAGTAATGGAACTCTTAAAACCACAGAAAACAAAATAAAAAGAAAAAAAGGGAGGGGAGAGAGAGGGGCAGAAAAAGAGAGAGACTCACAGTTCCGTATGATTTCAGGACTTGGGGTTTTAACAAAAATACCAAATACCACTAAACTTTTGATACAGCTGTGACAGTTAAGATGTAACATTTATTTGACTACTTGCACTTTGACTGCTACTAACGAGGAGTCTGAGGATTATCTATAGTAAGCCAAAATTAGAAATACGGGACTTATGAGTTCAGTCCCTGGATTCACAATCACTAACGAAGAGTTTGAGGATTATCTTTAGTAAGCCAAAATTAGAAAACTCATACTGACTTAATGAGTTCAGTCCCTGGATTCACAATGAAGCCCTTCACATGGGCAGTGCTTTCTGAAGGGGAAATCTTCAGAATTTCCTGTAGAAATCTTGGCCTTGCATTCTGATGTTCCAAGGCACCAGAAGTTTGCATCCCCACAGCTACCCACTTACCAATTCTCATGCAGAATTTTCTACAAGCAGAGCAACGAAGAAAGTTGCCTCTTTCCCCATATGGACACGGTCAAGGCTCGCAGTGTCCACAAAGCTCTGCAGCGCTGAGACATCTGCATTCAGCCACTTACATCTGCTTGTAATGTTTCTTCATAACCAGCAACCCTCAAGAAAGCTTTCTAATTCAACAGTAAGTTAATTAAGATTTTGTCATGTTTACCCTGCCATTCCCAACACGCATTTGGTTTTTTCACTTGGTCACTAGAAAGTGAAAAGAAAGCAGTAGCCAAGCATTTTTACTGTTATATCAATTGATTTTTAAGCTTATATTGCTCTATTTTAAAACTTTTGGAATTAAACCTCATTCTATCTTCTCCCTCTCTCATGCCAACCATAACACTTATTTAAAATTCCCCCTTTTCCTGACGTATTACCAGACTGAAAGCCCCCATGGTAGTTTAAACTTCAGCATCTTTTCAGCAGCCCCCTGATTTATGAGCTTACGGTTTCTACATTCTAGCTGCTTTACACCAAAGCTTGAAAATGTAGCAAGAGAATAAAAAAATAAATAAAAAAGAAAGCTGACTTCTAGCAGCGGGATAGTACCCCTCAAGACGTGCAGATTTCGTTCCCTTCTTACTTGTGAAACAGATGGTGTTTTATGCTTAACACAATCAGTACCATTCTCTATCTGTTGCCTTCTAACCTTCCCCACCTGTGTGAAACCCAGCCAGAGCTTAATGAACATACTTGGAGCTGTCTGGACTGAATTAGTCCCAGTAGGAGTTACCCTTCAGGTACTCTGCAGCCTCCCATGGCCATGTAACTGCAAAGGAATACAAGAAACCTTTACACTGTGGCTAATTAAATAAAGGCTTGCCTCTGCTAAGTGCATTTTTTTTCCCTTCCAAAAGCAGGTAATGTTTAGTGTGTTGAACTATTTTAGAAGTTATTTGCCGCTATCTTGAATATTCTAGGAGACAAGTGGCATAAAAATGGGGTCAGAATGTGATTTTAAGCCACATTAATCTTCCATTTCTAAAGCTTCTTTCACTTCTACCTACCAAATTATGACAATAATTACCTTACAGATGTAAGGTGTTACCAAAAGAACTCTTTTCAAAATTCACATACAAGAGAAGACATTTTGATCCTAAAATTAATCCCCAAAATTTGCATTTTCCACTTGAAATACTGCAAAAATTACCTTTTTTGGCAGCAGATTCTTTAAAACAAAGATGAAATTACAACCTGGTTACTTTGACCACATTCCATATCCCAGAAGGCAAATCTTAAAACTGGCTCAAAGACATGCTAAAGTAATTTCCTTCATGTTAACTATCATTTGTAGAAAATTGTTGTAGTGAAGTAATTCTGCAGCGTGAGATTGCTTCTGAAGTACCTATTGCAGGATCTTTGAGTCAGCTTATATACTGGAATTTTTGCTGCTGTCTTTCATTCCTCTGTCTGATACACGAGGCAACTCTGCCTACTTTCCAACCTGAGGAAGCACAAAACTTTCACTAAATTAACTGCACCATTGATAAGAATGGGAAACATTAGTTTTGCAAAGCAAGTTTGGACCAAAGATGGGATCTCATAGAATTGCAATCAAGTGGATGGCCAACCTTTCTCAGGAATGTTCTCTTAAATAGCAAATTACCCGAGTTGTCTATTTTCAACTTCCTCATGCTGAGGTTTAGCTCTGGATCCTTTCTATGGTGGTCAGGTGTGCACAGATAAGACAGACTCACATTTTCTTAACACACCACAGAGAATTCCAGGAAACTGAGCCAGCCACTGTGATGAGCCAGTATGGGGAACCTGGGAGTTAAAATTAAGTGTTCATCATAGAGAAACAGAAGATGATTTCTCCTACACCTTCAACATGAAACACAATCAGGAAGGCTTGCAAAATTTTTTACACAAAAGCAGCTATGCTAGCTTCTTCCTTTGAAGAAAAAGAAAACAAACATGTTCATGATAGCAGGCAAGGTGTCTCTACTCCCGGTGCAGAGAAGCAGCTGAAAACTGTATTACCAAAACACAAAAGAAACAACTTTCTTGTTCAGGATAGAAGACAATGACACAGACAGGTATTCAACAGAGACAAAATAAATGGGTTTCCAACAATGAATACTCTGGATTTGCCTCTTGTCTTGGGTGCTCTCTGCACTTCTGCATTTGGTTCCCAACATAGTGCAATGGTTGGGAACCAGTACGGTAAGCAACAGCTGTCAGAACTGTCCTGGGAAAACAAACCAACAGACAGACAACAGCAGGGAGATGGATGGGAAGAGAAATGCCATCAAGCTGATTTCTATAGAAAAGAACAATCTACTACAAGGAAGGAGAGAGCCAAACTACAGGTCTGATTCAAAACCCCAAGGATGTCAAGCACCACCAATCACAGGGCCTTTCCTTCAGGAGGCAGGAGCTGATCTTTGGTGATGCAGCCGTGGGTTTCAGCTCCTTAAAGCAGCAATGGTCCTTGCTGCCTTCTTGGTTCTGCAGTGTGAACACATGCCTGGGTGCCGTAAGCAGATTCTAGGATGCAAGTCCCTTTCTCCTCCAGACCATTGTCTGGATATTCTCTGTTCATGCCTGTCTTGATTAATCAAGTTGGATCCTTTCTACTCCCTTAGCCCAGGGTCCCTTGCAAGTGCTCTAGATTGGCCTTCCTCTTCCAAAAGTGGCTGTTTGCTAAAATGATTGTACAAGGATATCTGAGACCTGTTTGTATAACAAGTGGGAAGATGACACCTCACTGGACTTCTCAAAAATCCTCCTAGGGCCAGCTAGACTAGAAGAACTCACGTTCTTTAAGCGTGCATGAAGGTGATGAGCTGTGCAGGAAGAGGTTTCCCCCATATCGTGCACTGGGTGACTTTTAGGGTAGGAAAAAACTAAATAAGATCAGTACTTTGTTATAAGAAAATTGACAAGGTACAAGCATGTTATTTAAACTAGAAAACAGGGGGAAAATGAGAATACAAGATAGACAGATACAGGCTGTCAGTTATGGGAAGGTAACAAGATACCTGGTTGTAAAGGACAGGGCAAAAACTACAGCTGAGCCCTGCAAGGGGCAGGCAGCCCTCCTGAGGGGACGTTCCAGCAAGGCAACTCAGCTTCACAAAAGGTGGTCAATAAAACAGAGTACAGTGGTCAAACAAATGCCAGCAATCGCTTTTCCTTACTCTGCCATTTATCTGAACTCCGGGAGGGATTGGACATCTGTCCTGCTTTCAGCTGGGATAGAGTTAATTTTCCTCCCAGCAGCTGGTATAATGCTCTGTTTGGGATTTAGCATGGGAATTGTGATAATACACTGATGTTTTAGTTGTCGCTAATATTAATACACCAGATGATCTCTAGAGGTCCCTTCCAACCCCTACTACTCTGTGAATCTGTGAATACAGTGCTTATACTAAGTCAAGGACTTTGCAGCTTCCCGTGCTCTGCCAGCCAGGAGGTGCACGAGATGCTGGGAGGCAGCATAGCCTGGAGAGCTGACCCAAACTGGCCAATGGGATATTCCGTGCCATATGACATCATGCGCAGTATATAAAGAAGGGAGAGTCGGCTGGGAGGACAGCGATCGCTGCTCAGGGACTGGCTGGGTATCAGTCAGTGGGTGGTGAGCAGCTGCATCACTTGTTTTTCCTGGGTTTTGTTTCTTTTTATATATTTGTCATTTTCCTTTTCATTAGAATTTATTATTATTATTCAATAATCATAATTCAATAATTATTCCATCATTAAACAGTTCTTGTCTCAACCCATGGGCTTTCTTAACTTTGCCCCCAGCCCTGGTGGGAGGGGGGAGCAAGCATCTGTGTGGTGCTTGGCTACCAACTGGGGTTAAACCACAACACCATCACAAATAAGAACTGAGGGGGCACAGGGGGAAGAGTAGCTAAAATAGAAAAGCCTGATCAACAGTGTAGGAACTTCCTTAAGACAGACTGCAGAGAGAGGATGGAAGGACCTAAGTGGATGAGCCACATACCAGCCTTTCAAGCCATTTGTCACCAGTTCCTGAAGTCATGTGCCTGGAGATTTTTCTGATATTTCAAAGATGTGCAGGCTAAATATTAAGGAACCCTTGCTTTGGTGACTCTGCCCATCTCTGATTCTGTCACAGGGACTCACAGAGAAGGTAGCAGGACTGGCTGTGCAGGACAAAGTGAGGAGTTAGTCACATAAGTCTCACATTCACACTGTGTGAGAGGGCAGGCATCCCCATGATATCAGACTTTATCCTTAGAGTCATGGGAATGGCTTTAAATTCCAAGAAACCCAGAGAACAAATGGAGATGTCCTACCTCCAGGTGAAAAGAGACCCATGGGAAGGTTCTGCACCAATCCTACATATACCATTAGGATACAGAACTGGGGAAGAGCCTTCTCTATAGTCATTCTACCTACTAATTCTAGTCCTTGGTCTCCTCTACCAAAACAAAGTCCCAAACCCATAGTATCAGCTGTCCTACCACAACCCTGGCCAGGACAAGGTAACATAGTGTTAGAGAAGTGCACTGGATGAGGGTAACATTCACGGGGCTGTAGTGTTTTTTGTAGAAAGATCCCACTTGGATTATAAGCAGAGATAACTGTGGGAAGTTACCTTTCTTGTTTAGAAAAACCCAACAAGGTTGTCCTCTAGCAGTGAAAACAGCATGCAGAAGTGAGCTGAAGAACTATAGCAGGATCACTAAGTACAAAGGGGCATAGTGTAATTAAGTTCAGTGTCCTTGTGGGAGGGAATGCAACAAAACCTAGCACTGTAACATTAAGCCTTAGAAAGGGGATTTAAAAAAAAAAAAAATGAGGAAGCTAGTCAAAAAGGCCCTGAAGTCAGAAGTAAGGAAATTAAAATCCTTCAACTCAGCATGGAGGCTACTTAAGCAACCATAATAGAGTCCCAGAAGGAATGCATAGCTTTTCAAAGAAAGGCAGAAAGCAAGAAAAATAAAATTAGCATGGGAAAACAGCAAGGTTCAAGGGGTTATTTAAGCCAAACAGGTAGCATTCGAAAAGGAGTGAAAACTTACCTTAAGGGGAGGCAATGGTAAGGAAAAACCCATAGAAGGTTGTCCCCACCATGCATACATGTTTCAAAAGTTGTGGTGACTGAGAAATGAGCCAGGCTGAGGCAGGGTTTAAGGATAAAATAGCTAAGGAAAGCAAAAATGTGTAACTGGAAAAATGGATACCGGAAGATTTCAAGAGGTAATAACAGTGAATAAGGTGGTTGCAGAGAAAATAAGCGATTTCTCATCAGCATGGAGGACACTGCGGGGGATACAAGTTGCCTGGAGTGAGGGAGTCTGGGAGAAAATGAAGGGATAAAAATGAAGGAGTGGAAAAAAATAAATAAATTAAAACCCAAGAGATCCCCAGAGCCAGCTGGAATAGGCAACCGCTCCCCAGGATGGCATAGCTAGATACTGATCACAAGTTATGATTTTACAGGGAGCCCACATGAAAAGTGGCAAAATCACTGCCCTGAGACACTCTTCCCTACCTCTTCCACGCTTCACCAAAAGCCTCTTGATGTCTTATGGAGCCCAGAGTAACGTCTGAAAATATGAGGAGACCTGAAGTCCCTGGGCATGCCTCATGACCCTTCCAGACCATGAACAGCATGAAGCATCACTTCTAAATGAGCCAGGTGAAGTAGAGCCTTCCTCACTTTAATTTAGTTGGGCTCCAGCAAAACACCCTGTGCCCAGCTGCATCCAACCTGCAGTACAAAACTCACTGGTTGAGCTTTAGTCATTTGTGTGGTCTTTTAAGTAATTAGCCATTGCATTATTCAATGAAAGAGCAAAGTATTTACTGGATTACTGGGTCTGGTACTCCCTTAAAGACACAGCTCACTGGTTTGGAAGCCAGCTGCTCTGTTGCGAAGCAATAAGGAAACATTTCTTTTTTCGCCTCCCATTTTTTAGCTGCACAACAAAGTTCTTAAAAAAATAAAAATAAAAAACACACAGAGGAAGGGTGGTACTACAATAAAAACCCAGTCAGTTGTAGGTAGCTTTCTTTTATGCAATATATTTGCTGACCCAGTCACAAAATTGGAGGTGACCATGGCTCATTAGAGTGCCTCATACAAACTCCAGCTCAAAATAGGCAAATTATCTTTCCATGGGCAAAACAAGGGCCATTTTGGTGCACGCATGTGTGTGTGTCCCATATTGATTTCTGCACACACTAAAGGACTGTCATGGTGTGTCCAGCTGCAGCATATGGCTAATTTCTGTGGTGATTTCTGCTTTTCAAAAGGCACGTGCCCTCAGAGAAACAAAAAAGGGAGTACATAGTGGCTGCTAGCTGAGCGGACCCCACGGTGCCTGCTGGGAAGATGATAGCAGCACACGCTGCAGCATTCTGAGTCCTGCAGCAACCAGCACAGATAACATCCTTTGGCCAAAGATGCAAGAGAATCGTTGTGGTCGGGTGTGATAAACCCAGAAACATCCAGAGACACCAAGGTAAGACAAAGAAGGAAACAGGCATTTATGGAAAGTGGAAAAGAGCTGCAAAACAGCCCTCTCCAGCGTTTTGCAATTGGCTGCTATGCAGCTGGAGAACCCTCCATTCGAGCCAACTGCTAGTCAGGAAGTAGTTAATCAGTTGGGTTGGGGGATAATTGGGGGGGGGGGGGGGACACGACAGGGTTGCTACACACGGTTAATCAGTTGCTGTGTTTCACGCCTCAAATGGTTGCCTTCCAAGGAAACTATTTCTGTCCATGCATGTGGACACAGGATAGGGAACCATGCTGCCCCTTAATGGATAATGACAACGTGCCTCAGTATAAAGGCACAGAGACCCATTTGTGTCAAGGACAGAAAACCTGACTGCCCGGAAATCCTCTGCAGACAGCTGCAGGTTACCTGTCCAGCTGGGCTTTGCTGTCTTCCCAAAGTGTAGTTCCTGTGTGCCAGGTGCAATCGTTTTTTTTTTTTTCTTGGAAAGCCTGTACCCTTCTTGTTCTAATTTCTTGTCCAATGTAGCTCGTGTCTCTTCATTTCTTGGTTAGAAAAGATCAATCACCTGTCTATAAGGCATGGTAGGCCCAGGTCATGCCATTAAATGATGGGGCAGAAGTAATGAGCAGTTTATTTGGGAGACAGAGGCATGTCCTCCATCAGTACATGCTATTTAATATCCTCACGTCCTCTTCCACTGATAAATATTCAGACAGAGATACTGTCTGAATAAGGAGCTGTTTGGGCTGACATTTTCATATTGATGCAAATGAATTTAATAAGGACTTACATTAAGAAAATTGGGAGTTTCTGTCTGTGTCTCTAGAACAAGCTGTCTTTTATAAATATTCCTGGTTATTACTGCTCTCAAATATTGAGCATAAAACTGGCTATAACAACTCAGAGAAAAGGTCCCTTCAGTCCAGTTTCTTGTCTCCGAGAGTGGTCAGCAATGGATGTGCTACACAAGAGTACATGCACAGGGCAAATACACAGTGAGATTTATCCAGAATACTCCTTCAAGGCTGTTCATGGGGAATTCCAGTGGCAAAAGCCATGTTTTTTATTTAAAAACCTCTGTGAGAGTTTTTCTCCCACTTTTTCACAAGGAGACAGGTATTCCTCAGTCCCCTTTCCTGCCTATAGGTCCAGCAATCAACAGCACAGCTACTAAAACAAACCCTCTGTGCGAATATTAACAAATGGGACCAGAACCAAACCTCAGACTCGGATCCAGTCTGGTTAAAGTTAATACCTCAGTATCCTGTGCTTTTGTTAGCATGATCTCTGCTCTGATGATTGTAGGCTAAACTTTATTCATGGTTACACCATGTAAGTCAGGATTCCAACAGAACTGAAGGAAACTGCACTGGAGTTATATCACTGTCATATAGCAAACTCTAGTTCAAAGTTAATCTTTTTATCAATCATATAGCTTACATGTGGGCTAATAAACTCACTCCGGCTACACTTACCCAGAGTCAGGAGCAGGGAGAGGTTATTGCAAAAAGCGCTGAAACTCTATTTGTCCAGCATTAGCTTGGCTAACTTCCACGAGGAATGTGTTTAGTTAATTGAAAAGGTTTTGGTTAAAGTTTGCCAGCAAGAGATCATAGAGTTCTAGACAACACATACTGTGAGTATGAACTCCATTCAACCTTTGGAATACCTCTGTGAAGGCAGGAAATTGAAATATTGTGCTATATTGGCAACTAAATGGTCATTTATCATCCATGCTAAGTTTGGAGCACAGCAGAATGATTTTAAACTCTCAGAGGGCCCTTATTAACAGCTACAAGGTGTGTCTATATAGATATAGATTATGTATTGAAATACAGTTTCAAGAAGAATCTGAGATAATCAACAGCTGTATCTACCCGCCTATTTGCCTAAGATCAAATCTGGACCATGTTCAGAGGCACAAACACTATATTAAAAGACAATAGAGTTAAGACACCTACCGACAACAGCAAGGAAATTCACAGTTAAAGGGGAAAACACGCCATATGTTCTGCAGTACCTAGGAACAACAGGGAGCATTCAGCTCATCATTAAAGAGGCACCCAGTTGTGCCTAGGTATTGGAGAACATATGGAACACTTCCCTGCTCATGTCTGAATTTCCTTACTACTGTCAGCTTATGGATCAAGCTTGACTTCTTACTAATTTTTTTTTTTTTTTAAATATAGAGTTCAGGGGATTTTTTAAGTAGTTGTTTAGTTTGTAAAATACCGTTTTATTTTTATAATTATCAGCCCCACAGACATACATGAATTATTGCAAGCCTGCTTTTAAGAAGAGTTCAGGATCACTGGAAACCACAACTTGTAAAAATAAAGCAGCGAGTTGCTCGGAGAGTTACCAAGCAGGACTGATTTGACTTACTGTAACTACAAAGCAGCTCTTTTATTTATACTTCAGTCCTTCCCTTTAAACCAAATCAAGTTTTTAACTGTGTAAGACAATATAATCAATCTATTGCACTGCAAATATTTATATTTTAATTATTAGATGGTTAGGAGTCCCCAGTCAGGATTGCCATGCCCTGTGCTTAGCTCTGTACATCTATTTCTGAGATCCAAAGTACTTATTGTCAAAGCAACCAAGGAGCTAAAAGAGAAAAGATAATGCTTATTGTCCTCATTTTAGAGCTAGGTTTTCCCTCAAGTCAGAATGATCTGGGACTAGGATGAACTGAACTCTGCAACAACTTAAAACCAGCACTCAGCATCCTGCTCTGGCCACTTCTGCCTTTATTTAAAATAAAGTGCAGTTAAAACAAAAACTACCAGGTACAGAGATGGCAATCCCATCGCCAGGACCTCATCCCTATGGACACCGTTCTCACAGTAAGGCCTGGCACGGTGATGGGCGCCTTTCAATGTCAGCACGAGAGGGCAGCATTGCTCATGGCACCCGCCTATTTGCATACGGTAGCTGCCTTGGCAGGGGAAGGGGGCACCCAAATGTCCCTTATCCCCAGGGAGGTCCTCGTGGAGACGTGGCAGAAACGTTTTGTTCAGAGCTTGCAGGGAAATTAACTTGGCCTCCACTCCTTCCTTTTTTTTTTTTAATTTAAAAAAGTAATAAAATGTCAAATTTTTTTAAAATGTCACTTCTTTTATGAAACCATGTAGAAAACTGGTGTCTCTGAAATCTTTCCAATCTTGTCGAAATGCATGTGAATGTGCTCCTCTCATTCAAAATACAGCAAGAAAGAGAACAGGGAAGGAATGGGGGTTGCACGCACATCAGAGGTCCCGACCAGTCTAGATTATAGCATGATTTTATACATGATCTGCATAACCATACATCTTAATTTCCTAGGAAGCAAGCTGAAAGACTCAGTTCTTCATGTTTTGACTCCTAAATCCCTCTCTTTCTGTCTCAAAACCAGCCTGTTCTTTCAGTAAAATTAAAATAAGTAGAACTTTGATTTTTCAGAACCTTCCAATTTTCCGTTTAGCCCCACTTTATTCAGAAAGCAACAAACCCTTTACAGTCTCTGAGCTCGCCACCTATTCCTGTGGCCTCACAGGGTGCTGAGCCCAACACTGCTGCTTACTAGCCCTATGACTTAGGACTAAACAGTGGCCTGAGAAAATCCTGCACGGCCAGAGACAAAACCCCGCAGGACCTGCGGGGTCCTCACGTGCATTGCTTGCCACTTTGGATGCCTCCATTTCTCTCCCAGAACCAGTTACACTTTGAGATGCCTAGTGCAGGAGGATGAGGAGTGAATCTGCCCCTCATCGCCTTCCCCTTACCGAATCTGGGAAACCCCAGAGAAGTCCCTCTGGGAAGCTGTCCTGGGGGTGTTTGCTGCCCTCAGCCAGTAACTGTTACCCTTGCTCACTCCTTACCCAGCCGCTCCCTGAGTAATTCTGGAGTTCACCCCTTGCACTTTGGCCAGCAGTGGTCATGGGGAATGAGGAATAACCAAGGAAGAAAAGTTTCTTTGATAGGTCATTCGCTGGGGCAGAAATGCAGCCTGGACTCACGGGAAACCGCCCAGCCTCTTCTTGCTTAGCAAAACAACGGAAGGTAGTTGTAAGAGGTTGGTTTTGGACAACTAAGCCTGAGCCAAACACAATGAACCTCCCCAAGCCAAAGCGTACCTACGAGGGCTGTACTCCCAACTCAATCCATGCACAGATCACGCTAAGAATGAGATTTGAATCAAAACAGTGCAATAACTTAGTCACTGTATTGCAACTCATTAAGGTTCCTCCTTCAATCCTTAAATCACCTTCCTTCCCCTCTGATAGAGCATTAAAATGTTCTTGTGATCTGACTACAAAAGCTAATTCCTATCTGTAAAGGTAGTTTAAGCAGGATAATAGGTTAACAAGAAAACTATATACTAACACCAGTGAATGATCTGACCAGGCTGACACTGTCGGGACTCTAAGTATCCCTGGCAAGCTGAACCATTTCATGCATTTGCATAAAAGTTAGGGTGGCAGATTTGTAAGGAGAGCACTTACCATGAGCAGAATGAGACAAAGGAAATGCAGACAGCAGTGCTGTTACACTTAATTTTCTGTTCCAGCCTGCTCAGCTCTCCTGGGAAGCAATGCCTTTCCTTTTATTAAAGTCCTTGAGAGACTGGATACTCTACAACTCAGATTTTCATAGTCGGCGTTGATGTTGACTACCCAGTTATTAAGCTGTCTTCCAGAAGTTCATCCGAACCCTCCATCTGAAGGGTCTGTGGAGCGAACACATCAGTGTTCCCCTTCAGACGCCCTCTGTCGCCTTGAGAACTGGCAGCCGTATCTCTAGGGAAACTGCAGTCCCTGCTCTGATCCACAGGCACAGGAGAGACAGGTTGAGCTGCAGCTGGGGAAGCACAAGCTTCTGCACCCTCTCCTGCGGAAGGCTCGTCTGGATCCCAAGAAACAGCTCTCCCAGCCTCCCTTCCTCAGCACTGCACTGACATGAATTCAGGACTCCAGGGATGCAGCAGAGAACACCAGTGATGTTCCTCACCTTTTCCATGCGGAATGCTTGTAGCTAGGGTGAGGTTGTAGAGTGAAGGCAGGTGGCAGGAGCCCTCACAAGGGCTGTACCTTCCTCTCGATCCTTTATCCCCTTCTAGAAAATAACAAAAACGTAGTAATGACTCAAAACCACAGAGGTGTTTTTCCAATCACTAACATTTCTGCAGCTATTTAAAGTGCCAAGAAACCCTTCTTGAATGCCAGCAATGCACATATCTGTGCAGACACAAGTCCGATGGCCGTCTCTGCACGGAACACAAGCCAGCATTAGTCCAACTCCATGGTTACATACACATGTCTCCACTACCAAAACAGCAATTGTTTGGAGACTGGGCTTCAAACTCAGCAACATCACATGGCAGGCCGGGACTGTTCCCAGAGTGCCTTGAAATATTGGGGTCACCCTGCTCCAGAAGAACCTCCAAAGCTGGGAATCAAAGATACCAACCTTAAAAGACTGCCAGGTGTCTCCTGCCACACCCAGCCTGCACGGGACAGGGAATGGGATGCTGTGCTCTCTCCTGCACGGCAGCCGAATGAGGAGGAAGCTGGTCTTGCACACAGGGCAGCACAGAGATGGCAAACACTTCCATGTCATCAGCGCTTGCACTGTGCAGGGAGTAGGAGCAGCTTCCCCTGTCCTAAACAGCAATTAGTCAGAACTTATACCAAGTAACAGGGCACAGAAATGTAACCTTTTGTCTGATGAGGTTTTCCAAATTGTCAGTCATCTGGAAAGGGTGTGTGCGTGCAAGGGTCAGAAGTTTAGCAAAGGCTATATTAGTAGCGTGGCAAGGCAATAAACCATCATGCAAGTATGTACAAATATTAGCTGTGTGTAGATTTGAAATCCTGAAACAGATTCACTAAAGATTCAGGGCTTTATTAAGGTCAAAAGGGTTGTGCTGCAGTTCATAGGCACATTTGTTTTACTAATTGAGTCATAAGTTCTGGCAGTCTGCAAATAGATTTCAAAACATGCATCAGCTGCTTTTGATTGCCATAAGAGATCTGAAAACCTGCCAGTAAGTCTGTTTGCAGCTCTTAAAAATTTTGGCTAAAAAACTTGTTTAAAATTATTAGCAATTACTTTTTTTTTTTTTAAGGAAAAAAGCATGCAAGAAGGGAGGGAGAGAGAAAAAGAGAAGCACGTATTTTGCTTAGGTTCAGAGCACAACAGTTACTGATGTAATTGTGCTCCTCTGAAGGGGGCTGATTATTTTCTAGACAGTCAAAACCCTGCCATTTCCTTAGCACCCCAAGTCTTAATGCCTATCACCTCATGCAGCTCTCAGCGTGTTTCAGAATGAAGAGCACTTGGTCAGCGTGCTGCTGGAAAAGTAATGCCCAAGCCAAAGCGGAAGGTGTCTCATTTTCATGCCTTGTTTTAAGCCTGTTGAGCATGCAGGATGTGAAAGAAGAAAACAGTAAAGTAAGCAAAGTAAACGAAATACAGCACTTGCTAAGATCCATCCCAGACGTGCCAAAGAAGTACCAACAGACAAAGAGCAGCTGTTTTTCTGGGTACCAAGCTCAAAGTGACCATGCCCCAGCTCTGAGGAGAGGGTTCAGCTACACAGATAGTGTTTCAGATGCGAGTCACTTGAGCTTCAAACTCAGCAAGTCTCTCCTACTACCCCACCGCACTACCGGGCTGATTTGTCAGCTGCTGTCTTAATCGCTTTCATGCCCCGAAGAGGCCAGATGCTGAAGAGAGAGCTGCCCAGCTTGCCCCGCTATGAAAGGGACTTGACTCATTACAGTTCATCCTAATGACATAAAAGGTTACAGATTTGACACCTGCGTTTCCCCGGACTGCAGAATCAGCCTTTGAAAACTGCTCCTCCAACCCCACACAGCTGTTTGGTTCTTCTGCGTCCACATTCCATCCCAGTTCTCCTGCCTTTTCCTCTTTGTGTATCTTCTGGAGGCCAAGCAGTTCCTCTAAGAACACAAAAGCTGGTCTGAAAATGAATGTAAATTACCACATTTTGAAAACAGACTTAAATGCTTGTTCCTGAGCCCACACTGGTTCCCAGAGCACAGCGCTCATAAGCACGAGCTGCGCTCCGGCTTCACACAAAGCTTGCAGCGGGCGCTGTTCCGAGCAGGAGCCAGGTGAGACGCACGCAGAACCAACCACACCAACTCTTGCCCTTGGCACCTCTTAAATGGCTTCCTGCTGCACTTGGAATTACACTGTCTTCCAGCCAATCTGTGAGACCCCACAATATAATAAAACTAAGTCATCCAGGTGCCTCAGCTACGCTAACAGAAGCTGAGACATCGCCTCACTTTTTAGCACATTTCTCTTCTTGGAGCCCTTGCAAGCAGCAATACGCTGCTCCCCTCTTCACATCCCCTCATCCGACAGAGCTGCGGCACAGAAAGGCTAGAGGAGAGCAAGACTGCACTGAGCTCCTTGTGAAAACCAGGTACCAAAATGCCTTCAGCTATTTGGGCAGAGCCCGTTTGAGCGGCAGCACAGGGAGATCTGCGCTCAGGTCCCTGCTCCTTACCAGTGAGGCCATCCCACCTCTCCGTGTAAGTCTGTAAACAACAGTAAAACATCCAATCATGGGAAATCTCGGCATAAAGCTACTATATAGCTCGAGGGTGCCCCTTGTTAACAACTGTAACACAGACTACATAAACTGAAATGCTGAAGTGTTTATTTAGCCAAGAACAAGGTTACCACCTTGTAAACAGGAAGCACCCTCAAGCTATCCAAGCTATATTCCTAGGACACCCAGGCTTTGCTGAGCAGGCCTGGAATGACCCAACTGTCCTGGGAAGCCCCCAGGACACTGAATCGATTTGAATTTCTGTCTGGGATGGTACTTCCCACTGGATGCCATCTCATCTGAGGAACATATAACCACAGATGCTGCCAAGAGACTGTCCAAACCAGCACCCTAATAAGACACACACCAAATAAACACATCTGTTAAAAACGCATGTTTAGCACTGCTTACCACTCAGGCTTTCAGTTCTTTTTCTCTCATGGAGTCGTGACTTGGATTTCTTTACTGCCCACAAAATAGATTTACTCCTTTGCTGGTAGAAATCACCGTGTGTTTTACTGAAGGACTTTTTCCATAGCTGGAGTCAAAGGAGAAAAACGATCCTGGCCATCACCTACAGGGATCTCATCAGGTTTTAGCAGCTTTTTCACTTTACCAACTTTACCTCCTAATTCTATACATTACATCTTCAACAAATTGAGCAATTTTTTTCCAATAAGCTCTTTTGTAGTCTCAGCTATTTTTTCCAATAAAAATATTTTTGCCCTGTGGTTTCATTCTTCAGCTTCTTTTTCATTCGAGCTACAAACAAGTTGGTTATTTGTGAAACTTTTATTATTGGTTCAACCAAATTAAAAAATTTTGCATGTTTTGGGCTCATTAGTAATCAAGTTAATGACTCTTCCCATAAAAAAAGCCTGAAATTACAATCGCTTTATGACTTCTCATAAGGAACTCCATGTGCATGGAGGCTGCAGGAATATCTGATTGAGAAACAGCTCTTTACCCAGGAAGAAAATTCAAGGAAGGATCTTTTTAGCATGCAGAGTTAGTTTGCGTGTACAGCAGTCAGATGATACAAGCATTTAAATGTCCATAAATACCCTTTCACAAGTGAGACCATAATAAATACTGGGTAAAAAAAAATCACCTTCCAAAACATTTGCTACGTTTGTGTCTCGGGGATAGAATTTACGCTTTCAGAATAGCTGTTAGCAGCTACGAGATCCTCTTCACAATTCTATTTTAGATTGGCGTGAACCTTCAAAAGTTTAAATGAGATTTTTTTCCCCCACATCTATTCCTTAAAACTCACAATAAAAGCCTCCAAGGAAAATTCACCAGGGAATGGTGGCATTCTTAGTTATGCTGGGGCCCTGTGGTATTTGAAAAAGGTCATACCTACACAGCAATATAGCCCATTAGAGATTTAACTCTGGCCTAAGCCCACACAAGATTTAAGAATGCAAATCAATGCTTGACTCAGGATTTTGTGTCTAGGTATGATAGATGTTATGGCTGGCCACTTCACGGGCTAAGTTCACACTGTGTGAGATACCTCTACTTTAACCAACACTATGATTTTCTTTTAATTTCTGGGTTTCCAAGCAGCTACTCACGGTTCTGAAAGAAGTCTCATGTGATGAAAATATGGCAATTCAAGATAGATTATTAGAAATTATGCAAACAAGTACTGAGCTTGGCTTCCAACAAGAAAGACAAGGAAAGGACACATGCAGACACATCAATTCATAAAAAACATTTGTGGAACTCATATATTCTCACATCTCCATTGATTTGAAAGGGCAAAAACCCCTTTCCATCTCTTCATGTTGCTGCGCAGAGCAGTACGCACAGTAATTGGGATGTTACATTAGGAGGGTTTTATTTGTATAAAATTGAAATGGTGCTCCTTTTACCAAACTGTCAAACAGTATAACCAGTGCACTTTGCCATCAAAGTGTAAAGACATGTAGCACGTTGAAGGGCAAGGACTGACACAAACAGATCTCTTTCTTGTAGTGAAAAGCATCCAACACTGTTTGTACCAACAAGCTTATTTGAGGAGCACAGTGTGCTTAATCTGTCCTGTATACAACAGGGCCCTTATGTTAGTCATTTACATCTATGGAGGCCTCACATTTTTCAACAATTCTTGTCAAATTGTATGTATTTATTTAAAGCTTGCCCAACGTCTGGTATTTACAAATACTGTCATATATTTTAAAGCAAGAGTCACTCCCAATTAGTTGAAGCCTTTAAGAAAATCATCATATATTCTGAATGATGAAAGATCACAGAAGGAGGTCTCCTAATGGATGACAGGTGCAGAAATGAAAGCATCTAAGGACTAGGAGCCAAAATCTAAGAAGTCACAGAATATCATAATTCACTTTAAATTGCACTCAGGTCACAAAGTCAAATAAGACCTTTGGCTCAGAAGGTATTTAAAAATACCACTCTTTTTCTAACAGAAACAACCTCCCTCAAAACTCTGATTCTTATAATTGAGACATGTAAAGTCAGCTGCATATGGAGAATAAATAACAATAAATAATAACTCCTATATTTAAAGGTTTGCATGCACCAGACCTAGTAGTTAGAGGACTACTTTTACACTCTTCCAACACAGACCATTCTTTAAATATTTAATTTTTGTCACAAAAATAACATTGAGTAAGATCAAGACATGAGGTGGATGAAATCCTTCAAATCAGATTCTTATTCGATTGACACAATGATCTATATTCTGTTAGGACTTGCAGTTGTAGCACAGGGATGTTGCACAGACCTAAGGTGGTTTTGTCTGCAGTTAAGGTGGCACATGTGCTGCACCACAAAGATGCCTTTTTTCCCAAGAAGATTAAGCAATAATAGTTCTCTATGTGTAAATGCTTTTACAGTTACCTTGTGTCGTAGGAAAATTGAAAACATGAAGATGCTTGAACACTACTAAATGATGTATGCAGGTAAAGATAGAAATAAGGAAATACAACCCACCTTTAGTCACTGTAGTATCACCATGACACCATAAACACACTGTAAGATTTGAACAACTCCATAAACTTTTAAATGGATGGAAGTAAAATTAACTGCCGATTTAAGTCTCTGACAAAAAGGAAACAAAGCCACACGTATCTGCCATGTAACTCTAAAGCACAACCTTGAATAAAGCCTGTCCTTTGGTGCCAGCATCATCTCTGTCAGCTGGATGCTTCACAGCTCTTCTGCAGGTTGAGTGGAGCACAGACCAAGCAGGCATATACAACTCCTGCTCACTTGGAATCTCCATTTAGTGTGGTGTTTTTGCCATTTTCTCTGCGTTTTTCCTCAAGATACGTGTGTCAAGAACACTCACTGCTATTATGGGCCAAAACTATATTCAGGCAAGTCAGTTCAGGGACATATTATGCTATTTTAGGTCATCATCCATGAGAAGTTGAAGGTGACCATGCTGAAGAAGTTTGGAGAAATACAGAAACAAGAACTTCTCTAAGGTTACCACAGTTAAACAACATAGAATAAAGACAGTATAGCTCAGTCAGACACACAAATACCACAAGCGAACAAATAAAGCACATGGGACTGCTAGATCCAAAGGGAATTAGTAAAACCAACTAGCTGGCGTAGACAGCCCCAGAACCTCTCTGTGGTCACTTAGAGCATGGCCACACACAAAGCTGGTCCAAGAACTTGTATCATTTGTCCATATCACAGCAGAGAAGCAAAAGAAAGCACCACAGTCTTTATCCAGCGACCAGACACAGGCAGAAATAAGCAGAGTATATGCAGCACTTGGCCCCCACCAGCATGCTGGTAGGACTGTAATCAATACAGACTCATTTCCAGAGCAGTGAGGAGACCAGAGGAAACTCCAGACTCAGCAAGAGCGCCCTCCTTACTGATTCCAGCACACTGTGCCACGTAAACACCGCACTCAAGGCAGATAATTAATCTTTAATCAAGTTTCATGGGCATGTTTGAAACACGTGCAAATGTTACGTGCTCATCCGTCCGTGTCGAGGCACGTACTTTGTGTGTGCAAAAGGAGACTTTATAAGTATGCTTTTTATTTCCTACGGGCTGCACCACAAATTCCATAAAGCATTTGCTTTATACAATCTCAGGGTATTTGTCAAACAAGATAATACTATGAAGAGCTAGAAAGGGTATGAAAAACCACTGGTAGAAGGAGATATGATTCATATTCCTTGTAGTGGATCAGTGGCAATGGAATCTGTTTTTCATCATAACTTGGTACCAAAGCTACTGCGGCTGCTGATCACACAGAGATACTGCTGGATTTCAGTATCTTCCTGAAAACCCCAGCTTTTCAAAGGGAGTTCTCTTTCTCGTCAGAAAAAAATCAAAGCAGCCCAACACCTTACACAAGTCACATACCACAGCTTCCACTGTTCAAACTGCAGCAAGGACAACGTCCAAGATGCTGGATAACGCAGTTCTTACCTGACTGCTCTGCTGATGTCACCAAGCCCATTTTGAGCAAGTCAGAAATAGGACAAGGCAAAACCACCCAGTTGTGCAGCTAGATTGCAGCCCCAGGCCGCCGGGTTAACCTGAGGGAAGGTGAGGGAAGAGAGGACGATGGCTACACTGACAGCACCATTTCTTTCCTGACCCCAGGACACCTGCCCTCAGTCACTCCACTGAGCGGTACAAGAGGCAGTTTCATTACAGGTGGGTAAACCCAAATGGAGCATGGAGGGCTTCTCCACTTGGTGTTTTACACAAAGTTCATTTAGCTCTTACTTCTCCAAAAACAAGCCTTAGGGTACATTAAGCCACAAGTGATAGAGATAGTTCCCATTCATCTGTATTCTTTCAGCCATTCCCTGCAACTACCTAAGTGCTGCGCTTTTTTTAAAAAATAAATATATAAATAAAAGCCTGTGTCATGTTAAATCCTGCCTTCTGATTTTGGTAGCATTTCTCCCTATAACAGTTAAAAGCAGAACTGTGAAAAACATTTCATTTCTTTTTACTCAACATTTATATAAGTCACAGAATTTTTAGATGTTTGCCAACAGAAGCATTTACAAATTGGTCAGAGAAGGTCCTAATTCAGTTATCCTGGGAGAAGTCATAGCATATGGTTCCAGGCTTGATTGACAAGGCGGAGGGTGTACCCACCAGGAGAAGCCACGGAGTCGGGTGCTTCTTGGGTTCTACTTGGACTGGCACGTTGATTTCTCTGTTTCAAAATAATTTAAAAGTAATGAGTACAATTCAATGGACAAATATAAACCAGCTATAAAACAAGAAGTGGAACATATTAGACCATTTTCTCCATCTTTCAGAATTTTTTTTTCTCCCTTAAAAGTAATATTTTGCAATTATGGTGGTTGTAAAGACTATTTCTAAATAACCATTGCCTTTCAGAGTCTGTTGGCAGATCATGAGCACCTCTGCTGCCATTCATTGCTTTCCTCAAGCAAAAAAGGTCACCAGATCTTTCCATGCCACATCTGCTGAAGAGACCAGGGACGAGCACAGCAGTAGATTAGAATCATGCCAGTCTCAATCTGCAAATTCTAACATAAATTGGACCCATGTGAGATCGTGTTAAAAGCTCCCATTCCCTTTAGGGAAGAAAAATTTTAAAAGAGTGACTGGTCAGCACATGCACAGCAATATTTTCAAGTAAAATGAAAAAACACAGTAGAAATGAAAATGCTCAGAGTTCCTAACTTTCAACCAGTAAGAAGCTGAGAGGGGCATTGAGTATTATCTTAGCGCTAAGACACACTCTTCCCAACCATTAGAACAAATCCTTCCAGCTCTGCTACACAGGGCACGCAGAATTGAGGCTTCAGAGGTCATGCATCTCCCAGTAGTTCTCCCCGAATCTTTGAATCAACTGTGAATGCAGCAGGAACAGCCATACTGAAAAAAAAAAAAATCACTGCACTGACTTCAATACCTAAATAAGGCCTAGAAGCCCAGCTCTGAAAACCTTTGAACTAAATCGTAGCAATGAACTTCAGCCCACACCCAGCTGACATCTGACAATTACACCCCAGCTCAGCAGCAAGACAAGGCAGCTGTAAGAACGCATTAGCCTTTTGCTATCACATCCCAACCATCTGAAGTTGAAGTCACCAGCCCTTAAATCAGAAGCAGGAAGGCAGCACTTCCAGTTTTCAGCAAGTCAGAGACGCAGCTCAAACTTCTGCCTTAAATTTAAAAAGTTTGGGCTTACCTGGGGGTCACCTTTGCTGAGGAGCAAAAATTGCAAGGGTAATACTATGTCACCTATAGGATTTCAGAGGTTTTGATGCATCACCAGCAAAGTCTCAGTTCAAAAGATGGATTAATGGGTATTATCGGTGGAACACAGCTAGAGCACCAGTCTGCTCACATCTCAGACGCAAGCTAACGCGGCTTGTAAGCTGCCTTTGCACTTCAAGTTGGGACGTAACAGGGTGATGCTAAGAGTTCACCCCTCTGGTGTTTGCCAGTTAAATAAAGGCTCCCTTTGATTTTAAATTACTTAAAGTTCTTGATTAGACTAAGGCAGCCCGATTAGAAACAGTTTTTATAAGCAGCATCATGCCACTAATACACTGACTTAAGGACTACAATGAATGCGAGAAATCATCAAGGTTTGGCTATCAAGAGACAATCTGCCTGCAGCACATTTGCAAGGTACTTTATTTCTTCTCCTTCAGAACTGATATAATCTTTCAAGAGGGTAAGATTTAGAAAGCCACACAACACTGCAGCTGTTTTCCTATTAGCGTACCCCATGCAGAGAAAAGGGGCAATTATCACCTTTGTGGAATGTGGTCTGCCTGTGTTACATTCACTTTGACCTCCAGTGCAGGTCAAAAGATGTCACTTTCTGGAGAAGTCTGTGGCTATTGTGTCACCCAAATAGAAAATACTGCCCTGTGCCTTGCAGAAGGCCCAGGAGCCTTTTAAAACAGGCTGGTATAACGCAGAGGAATTCCTGAGCCCTCCCTCTTGCTGTGTCGCTCTACAGCGATCTTCGAAAAAGGCATTGCAGGATATTTCTCAGGGATTTTCCTAGCCCTGCCAGGAGTATCATAGTGACATTTGGTTCTTTAGTAACCTCTCTCCAAATCCACCAAAAATGAGGTACAGGTCTAGGTGCTGCAAAATTAGCTGTGTTGCATGTAGCCATGACTCCAACTCAGCTTTGTAGTGCCCAATTCCTAACCCTTAAAGACAAAATGCCCACGACTTCAAAGAAAACAGGATTCAGGTCTCAAAACAAGCAGAAAAGTACACTAAGTGAAAAATTCTGAGCACTGTTTTCCTTCACTCAGCACCACAGACTGAACCAGCGCTAGTGGTTTCTGATCCAACTCTGGCAAACCTTACCTATTCGCACAAATAAATCCTCTTCATGACATTCTCATGCCAGTCAAATAATTGCACTGAAGCCAACCAATCTGTTAAAGCCCAGAAGGCCCAAGTTTGCAGGAGTACAGAGGCAGGCACCATCCAGCTCATCCTCATCTTCTCTAACGTCTGCAAGAAACAGATACACTATGGAGTGTGGTGTCTGCGCTGGAAGCGCCTCTCTAGGAAGGTTGATTAACTTAATGATATTTATATCGTCAGTGAGTTATCTGCAATTCAATCATAGAGTAATCAAGGGTTGTTTATTAGTGTATTTTTAACAGGCATTTAGAGCATAGGTCGGGCACTTATTGAATAAAACTAATACATAGGATTACAATAATCAAATCACTGCTCTTCGAAAACAGCACTTTCTGTGGCAAGGAGCGATTTATAATCATTACTGATTTGAAAAGGAATGAAAAGATGAAAGAAAAACATCAGCAGAAACAGGAGCAGAGTAAGCCATTTATTTTTATTTTTTTAAGAGGATTTGCTATCAGCATATAAACATCACACAGGATCCAAGAATGGTATTATTTCTCTTTGCAGATGTGTACCACAAGCCTGGTCTCCTCAGTCTCCAAAACTGGTTCTAATATTTTTCTTGTTTGGATTGCAACTTGACCCGCACCTTCAATTCATGTTTTGTTCGTGTATACCTTTTATGCTCGATGACTTTACTTGTCTTCATCACCTCAGTGAGTCAGAAGGGAAACATTTTTAAAAGCTGTGGCATTACTCAAGCTGTGAGGTGGGCGACTCAAGAGGAGCAACATCTTAAAACATTCTGCACAGGGGCAAGTAAAAAGTCAATAAGGAAATACCATAGTTAGGCTCTTTTTAACTTGCTGAAAGTGTGAGACAGCAGTTCATTTCCTGATCACTCATGTGGAAATGGTAAAAATAATTAAGAGCAATGACTAATCACCAAATCAAAGCAAATATTAAATAAACAAACTTGCTTTCTGCCATCAAGCTCAGTTTGCAAATGAGCAACAGCATTCAAAAGATTAGCCTTTAGACCAATTAAAAAAGGATACATTAAAAGAAAAAATAGATTTGGTTTATGGCTACATGATACGTTAGAACATCAGCAACAGGACTTAGAGGAGCTCCTGGAGCCATGTGGTCAAGACTGGAACAAATCACAAGGAATTCCTTTAAAGTCAGAAATAAATACTATACAAAATCAAACAGTGAGTGTACATGGGAAAAGCAAATTCCCATTTTTGCTCATATCCCATCCCAATTGCATTTCACTGCTGCTTCCAAGCTGGCCATTTTGCGATGATAGTAATTGGATGTGTGGTCCTGACTGGCCTGTGAAAGCTTTCACTCTATTTCCTGTCCTCCACACAGAGCTTGATTGGTTTTAGGGTTATCCGGGGAAGTATTAAAGCTGCAGATTAGGAAAATACATTGCCTCCTCTCTACCAATAAGGTGTGCAGCCCATCTGGGAAGAGGCACCCAAGCTGCTCACGGGCAATGGTTTGCCATAACACCAGGGAGGCATCTTACTGGGGCAAATGAAATGAGCAGGAGAAGCAATGCCTAGGTTCAGGAAGCTCTAAGTTGAGCTGCACTCAGCTCTGTTGAAAAGATGACTGATTCCACCCTGCCAAGGGCTTGCATGCACTTTGCAGGCACAGTCTCCCTCAGATGGGCACTGCCGAAACCGGTAAGGAGCTCCCCAGCACCGTCTGTCACAGCATCTCTAACCTGCTCCTCTCCTCAGCCCACATCTGCTGCACACGTACTCCAGAGGAGCGAATGCTTGGTCCACATCTTCAGGTTGTTAGGCTCAGCCTAGTAACTTTCATGAAGGCTTTCTCCTTCATCATACAGTTTAGCCCCCAAAATGTTTTTTGTAAGCACTATAGGAACATGGGGGGGGGAGGTGGGATAAACAAGCACTTCATTGATATAGAAAATAATGTTCTACTTGCCCTGTTAGTGAAGCCTGAAGTCAAAATTCCTGCCTTGCCAGATCCACAACTCTATTTCCCCTTTCTTTTTCTCCTTGGAGCCTGCTCCCCCTCCTCCCTAACATAACCTAAAGATGCAGGTTCAGTCTCAAATGCTACCTCTGGTAAATCTGTTAACTGAATTCTGTCCCTTTCTTTCACTGCTAATGTCATACTTACCACTAAACTGAAAGAATTAATATGGCTCTTCATTTTTAAAGAAAACTGCCACAAGTTTGCAATTTCTGTCTGCTGAGCATAATCTTTTAAAAAAATGTGTGAAGGACACAGGAAGTAGTTTGGTGCCAGACAAGGAAACAGTAGTGGTTCTTGCAAGCAAATCCTGTGGGTAGAAGACAAAAACCAGACTGATTATGACGGAACCTCTTTTCCCAGATTTGCAAAGCACTTTTGCTAGGGAGATACTTGGCAAAGAGTAGCACCATACACTGGACTATATTCAGCCCTGATACAAGTTCACTGAATTTAAAGAAGCACAGCCTATTAGACGTTCAATTCTCAGAACATAATCCGAAAAGAGAGATCACATGATTAAAACTTCAGAGGGGTAAGATGAGGCAGAGGATGGCAAAGATAGGAAAGAAAGCAGAATAAGTCACCATGCAAAAGAAAGCACATTACAATTGTTTCCAGGCATTGTAAGTCACCTCCTGCAACTGTTGCTCCAGAAGCCAACCATCTGCTTGTCTTTATACTGACCCAAAATATGTATTTTCTAGGCCATTGGTACCATCAGCTAACTCAAGACAAGGATGCTGGGACAGCTGGGGACTGCAATGTTGAGACAACACTGGGAAGGGAAACATCAGCTTCAGGGGCAATAAGCCTTAAAAAAAACACAGAGCTGCCAGGGTGGCCAGGAAGATAAGGCAATGAGGAGAAACACACAGACCACTTGCAATTTGCAAAACACAAAACTCCTCCCAGTAATCCCATTTCCTCCCATTGTTTAGAAGAACTTCTAGCAGGAGGGCAAGACCTGAAAGGAAGAGAGCAGCACAGCAATCCTCTGCTGTACAGTTGAGATGGGCTGGTGCATGGTGATACTGGGGGAGGCAAAAAGATTCTAGGATTTGCAACTGGACGCAAGCTGGAAATTAAGTCACTGCAGCTGCATTCTGGCCCAGCACCACCATCGCAGCTGGCTTCTAATTCCACAGTGTCCACAAAATCCCATTGCTGCCACCAGGCCTCCCTCAGGGGCACTCTAAGGAAAGACTCCTCGACATGGAGGAAGATGCTGCATGAGGAAGAGCCTTTCCAGCAGGTGGTGATCCTTTCCCTCCGAGCAGAGCTGGTGAGGCCACATTTTGGGCACTGGCTCTAGCTCTGGGCTCCCCAGATGGTGCTTAAACCTGACATACAAGAATCTGAGAGAGATGGGACTGATCAACCTGCAGAAGAAAAGGCTCAGGGGGAGAGGGTATCTTATCCACATACATAAAAGGATGGAGAGAGTAAAGATAACAGAAACCATCTCTTCTCAGTGGTGTCCAGTGAAAGGAAGAGGGGCAATGGGCACAGATCTAAATAAAGGATATTTCATTTAAATATAATGAACTTTTATGTAAGGGTGATTGAACACTCGAATAATATACCTAGGAGTGGAGTCTCTATCCTTATAGATATTCAAACCCCCAATTGTACATGGCCCTGAGCAACCTGTTCCAACTTACCCTCCTTTGAGCAGGGGGGTGGACTAGGTGATCTCCAGAGGTCCCTTCCAACATCAAATATTGTGTTATTTTAACATACTTATTGAATACAATTTCAGTTGCAAGAATGAAAAAAGCCCCCACATTCAAGCTTAGCTACAGGAAAAAAAAAAATGCAAGTCACCATCCTTTATTCAGGATATTTTTTTTGGAACATCATGCATTTTACTGCACGCTTGAGAGGTTTTCTGGAACAGCAACAAAAGCTGTCCTTCCAAGATTAGAAAGCTAGATATTAACCCAAATGCTTCCTACAGGAAAAGTTACTGCCAATGGGTGCGAGGCAGATGAGACTGGGGAATAAGTTCTGCTAAACTTTGGGATGAACTTTCCAAGTTTAGATTTGCATCCACTTTTTAGAGCTTGAACCTAGTTTAGGCACTGATTCCAAGGGACAGTTTTCCGAATATTCATCATTTGGCTAAAT
Organism: Eurypyga helias; assembly: GCF_000690775.1. Taxonomy (NCBI): domain Eukaryota; kingdom Metazoa; phylum Chordata; class Aves; order Eurypygiformes; family Eurypygidae; genus Eurypyga; species Eurypyga helias. The sequence goes on from NW_010239296.1 coordinate 196,188, forward strand.
TCACACCAGGAACCAGCAATGATAATGAAGAAAATGAGACTCCCATCTTGGAAATGGCAGCTGTTCTCATACCTTTTTTTGCTATTGTAAAAAAAGCTGACAGTCTCTCTTTTAAAATGAGGCAAAAGAGGGAAAAAAAAAAAAACCAACAACCCACAACTAAGAAAAGGAAAGGAATATGGGTGTACTTTTATACAAAGAAAGACAATAATAGTGGTTTTCACTTTAAAACAAAACTGACACATTTTTAAATTGTCAGTGTTCTTTCCAACTGTCAGACCTTCAGCACAAGAATAACCTCAGCTTTCTCCCTTGTGTCTCACCTGGCTTACCCTTAAGTGACAAGGCAATCTCTGTTCCTTCCAAATCGGATTTAGGGCCTTTGGAACTGCTTAGCTAACGAAGAAATTCCCTTTCTGGGAGCCAACTTCCAGCATGACCTCTATCTATCCAGCTGGATGGCTGAAGAACCAGCAAGAAATGCCATTCAAATGAGATGAGAACTTAAATTACACCAACCCACTATTTTTTTTTCCCCGATGATAAAACATAAATTTCATTTTATTTTCAGATGTGAAAGTGGATCAATGTGCAAAATAAAGAGGTTCTGTAAAAAGAGGTTTTACAAAGCATGATATTTTTCTAATTGTTGTAGATTAATGGTTATTCCCTCAGGACTTGTTCTCTGACCTGAAATAACAAGCACATCAAACCATTTTCTTTTTCTGCATATAAGTGCAGAATTTTACTCCAAAATTAAACTTTGTGCTAAAATCTAAAATAAAGCATTCTTTATAAAATTACTTTTTAAAAAATTTTTTTAAATATGTTGAAAATGTTTCCAAAAAGTTTTAGGGGTTTTTTCCCCCAAGGACTGTTGCACACACTTACTGAAAAAAATGGATTTTCAGTAAAAAAAAGTATTAAAATTATGATGTTTAATTAAGAACATAATGAAAATTGTGCTAAACATAGGGAAAAGGTTCTTTTCACATCCTCTAAAATAGGGGGGAATCTTTTTTTTTTATTTCCACAAAGTTTTTCAACTAGTCCTAGGTGACCAGGGAAAATGTAGATCCTTCTTTTTACTAAGAACAAGGGTTCTTCTTAAAGCAGTCACTGACAACAGCTCCTCTTATTTAAAGAAAACCACCACATCTCAAGTATCTCAGACATCAAAAACTGCTGTGAATAAGGTAACACTTGTATTGCAGAGGGATGTGGCTAATGCAAATGGGTCAAACTGGTTGCTTAACCTCAGGCAAGTTAGAAGACCTCTCAGTAAACCAACATTTACTTTCTCGCTGCCTCCTCTCATTTTGAAAACAGTGATTTTTCATTCATGTCACTGGGGTTTCACAAAAGGCCCGAGAGAACTACATGGGAAACAATACAGTAGAATTTTGGGTGATGTCACTACACAGAGAATTTTTTGTCTAGAAAAATGAATGAGGAATTTCAGCTCAGCCCGTGTCTCACCTCAATGGATTCCAAAACTACCTGTATAATTTTAAGCACATTTTGAAGAACACTTACTACAAAGAAGAAGATTGTACAGAAGTGTATACATAAAGAATTCATTTGAAAATATTTTGAGACATAACAAAAGCTGTTTAAACATGTAAGCCAGATATTTAAAAATGGCTCCATCTTCAGCTGGGCCCAGACAGTTCCGTAACTTCCCCCAGCACATGGCAGCTACAGACCTGACCCAGGTTCCCATTAACTCATTGCCTGAGTTCTCTCCTTTTGTTGAAGTCAGGGTGCAAGAACCTGCTTAAATAAATGAGAGATCTGCAGGAAACGTGGAAAGACATATTTCAGTGTACTATAAGCAAGTAATGGTCAATGTTTTAATGAATCAATTATATTTCAAAATGGACTTCTGTTTTGTTTTACATTTCCTTCCCTTGTAAATGGCATGCCAAATCCAATACTTCACTCAATAAATGATTACTAAATGAGTGCAAAGTTACAGGCACGTTGGTCTCTATGACAGGCCATACATAATCACCATAGAAATATATAATTACACCTGTCAACCTCATCTCATGCAATTGATTCAATAACTAACAATGTCAGTAGCAGGCTAAGCTTAGAGGTCTCACTGTGTGAAAATACTCATACATGGCTAAACATCTTGGTATTTTAATTGCCTGTCATACAGCCAAGGTTCCTATATTGTACCTATCTCCACAACAACAGGCTGGAATGAGTAAAGCACATTTAATAACTGAAATGAAAACGTGAATTTATAAGCTTGCTGTTACTTTATGACTCTTACAGACATTGCAGAGTATTCTGAAGACAGCTGGAAATGTAGTTTTATTCAAGGAGAACAGGTTTTTATCTTCTCTGGGTGGATTGCGTGTATGCGCACACCATGAAGTAAAACTCATCATATAAATCTGAAAATTGTTTCTAATTACAGCTACTGGAGAGGTCAGCTCATGCCTAGAAGTGTACACATGTCCAGCTTGACAAGACGTTTAATCTCAACACACCATGAACAGTTGTGTAAAACCAGCTTCTTAAAGGCTCCAAGGGTTTAATCACAACATGTTTTTTAATAATAATTATCAATAGGATACAATCTAATATTCTAAATTACTTGTAAGCTACGCTGCACTGAAAGGCTCTGATGTGCCCAAATGCTAACCCCACCGAACTCAATGGCCAGGCTCCCAGTGCCCTTAGCAGCAGTAGGATTTATGTCTACCGTCTAGCAGTCCGTGCTAATTGCACATGAAGACGACAAGGGCAAAGTCTTTGTGGCCTGAACTTTTAACAGTGACAGAGTAAGACCAAACAGACCGGGTCAGAGAATGGTGCTAAGCAGAGATCCACAAGGAGATGAAAGACCAACAGACACAGGGAGCTGATGGGAAAAGAGAATCAACTCTTTTCCAGGGAATAAACAGGAGCTAACAAGAGATCTGCCTGGTAAAACAATAATGTGGAAAATGCAGAAGTAAACAGGTGGAGGATCTGCTCCACACATGTTAGCAATGGATAATTCCGGAGGCTTCCACACTTCAGGATTTTAAAGTCAACATTGCAATGTAAATTCTGTTCACATTTTTCCTAGAACAGAAAAACCTCCACCTGTATGCAATTCCTACATGAAAAGTTAAACCTCTCTCAAACAATTCATAAGCTGAAATACTAAAGAGCAAAAGTAAACAGCATCCCTGAAGAAATCCTTCTACTCAACAGCACAGTAATAGAACATGAGTGGGTGAGAATACACAGACATTTAGTTGAAATAAAGTAACACAACTACCTCCTTACTTGCTCTGCAGACCTGTCTGGCTATATTCTCTCTCTCTGATGACTGTTCTCTGGGCCTCTTCGTTCCTTCTCTGCATTTTGGCCGAGTTTGGCTTTATTTCTTAGACTTGTCCAGTATCACCATGAACGAAAATCCTTAAAAATAAGAGAAAAAATGCAATTCAAAAGTAAGCACCGAAAAAGAAAAATAAAACCCTACAATCAATGGTTACCAAATACTTTGCAGTCAAACACTCAAAGAGGAGCCTACCATGACAGAAAGACAAGCCACAACATCCATGCTTATTGCTGCATGGTTTGATATTGAATGAACACAGGAAAAGGATGAAGGGCAAGATGTTAAAGCCTAAGAATACAGAACACAGGAAAGTAGGAAAATAAAGCACACACTACCTACTTGCTTTAATTTACTGTAAATAAAACATGCCAGACTTGGAAAACAGCTAAATGGCAAACACCATTATTATAAGGGGGTTATCATCAACCTCATAGGACTTATCCCCAAAGCCAGGATTCTATAGAACAAAAGAGAAATAAAAATCTCCTGTAAAGCCCAGCAGAGCCTCTTGCTTCCCAGCTCAGGTCTGAAAAGCAGAAAAAGCCTGGAAGTGCCAAGCAAACAAGCCTTCCTGTTGAAAACTGGAGCAGCAGAGAATTTATTTATAGCAACATTCAATGGCCAGATCGAAGGGGTATTTCTCACATGAATCTTAAAGCTCTGAAGCTTTTTTAGACCTCCTGGAAGGACATCACTTCTAAATAAGTCTGTAGCAGAACAGCCATGAGCACAGCAGTACCCATAGATGCACCCTAACCTCACCAACTGCTCTGTCTTACATGGAGGCGAACAGGCCAGTTGGGAGTGGGGAAAAAGCTAGCGGGATGCACAGGAGGTATACAGGATCCAGAGCACGCAAGGGATAGGTGCCTTTCTGCAGGCAGGCATTCACCTGGCCAAGCACTCGCCCCAGCTAGCTCCCAGGCAAAAGACCTGCTTGCTGAGGGCAGAGCCACAGTACTGCCACAACCCCGTCTGCTGAGAGACAACAAGGTCATTGAAGCCTGCTTCCCAACACAGCCAAGTACTTCCCTACGTGCAGGACAGATTTCTCACTGAAATAACTGCATCCAACTTGCTTCCACTGCTTTTCTTGGAAGTAACGCTCAAGCACAAAAAAACCAACAGAAAACAACCAGTGGTGCCTGCACATAGATAAGGAGGTGGAGACTCAGATTTTTCAGCATGCATAAATCAGCATCACCATGCTGGAGGAAATGGCGTTACACCAATTTTCACTGTTGTGGGATAAGCCTATAAACAACTACACAACTCGGAAGTAGGTATACATTTGCCTCCTTGATTCTGAGGGCAGGTACAGTTGTCATCACACACTGGCCAAGCGTTCTTGGAGAAGCTCCAGAACGTCAATGTAGAATGCTTTCAAGCCTGCCCTTGGAGAGCTCAGCTGGCCAGAAGACTTCCCAAAGGATGTATTTTCTACATCCTTTCAAAGCAGAGAAGCCAGAGTAAGTGTCAGCTCAAAGAATTTTACAGGGTCTTTTATACTCATGGTAGTGCTTAAGAAACAGGAAAAGTGTCACAGTTCTAACTGGTTCACAACATAGATGTTCCACAAAATTACATTCAAAAGCCTTCCATCCACACAGAGTAACTTCTCTGCCCATTCAATCCAACAAAATCCCAAAGCAGGAACACTTCATAAAACCTTTTTTCAGAATTCTTCATATCAGTATTTGCAGGAAAAGGTCTGCAAATTTATAAGAATTGCTTTTTCTATCAACTTAGTTTATTTTTATTTTTCCTAATTAGGCTCATTTTTCCCTTACAGCTAAAATACAGTAAAAGATACCCTTTATAAACAATGAAAATGTCAAACTACTAAACCTCAAAATAATGATTATTAGAATCCCTTTCAAGTGAAACATTTTTCCCAAAGATAATTATACATTTTAAGCACTGTTCATGGAGCAATTTAAGCTCCTAAGTGAATAGCTGAATGAAGCAAAACCCAGAGCTCCCCTCTGAATAGAAAGCACCACTGAAGTGCATGTGGGACTAGAGCAGTTCAGGATAGGGTGCTGCTTGCCTCATCCTCAGCGGGGTAAGTCAGAACGGCTGTCTGCCAGGAGCACAAAGCCAGGTTACACCAGCGAAGGATCAGCCCCAATATCTGCAGCTGAATTTTCAAACCACAGACAAGGCCTAATTCAACTCCCATTGAAGTCAATAAAAGCCTCCCATTGATTACAGTAGCAGTTGGATGAGGGCCACGCTGACGTTTACTTGAAGCCAGATACAAGGTCTGATTACTTTTATACTGTTACACATCAGATCCTTATTCGCTCCATTATTTACAGGCTTGCAAACAAGCAAGAAATTCTGATCACACAGTCGTACAGACCTACATTTGCATCCTTGATTGGCACGATGAGAGCTGCAGAGAAGGGTTTGAATATGTATTACACAGAGCGGTAGTGCACAAAAACCTGCAGGATGCGGTAAAGCAATCAGGCAGCATAAAGAAATTGAAATGGAATTCCTTGGAGAAAGGGATCATTAAGTGCTTAACAAGCATCACTCTGTTATATCTGTTTTAGTGATGTTAGCATAATTTTAATTGTTACCATCCAATCTGTTGTGATAGCTTTTGAGTTATCGAGATGCTAAATATTTTATGGTGACATTTGAACAATCACAAAGATTAGCTGCAAAGTAGCTACCCAGTAGCCCAAAGCCTGTGAACAGACAAAAAGAGGGGTCTTTTTTCTGTGTGGCACAAAGACAAGACAGAAAGATCAACACAATTAAATATTAAACAGAAGTAATTATATAGGCAGCTAACTAATAACTCAAACACCCTGTACTTTATGATGCATTTCCAACCAGCCAATTAAACTATACAATATTCTGAATGTGCCTGGCATATCCTGCTCCATGGAATGTAATTTAGCCAAGTTTCACTTCTGGTGCAGAAGCTTCTTACTAAAATTTATGTTTATCCAAGGAAAGCATGCAACATAGGGTGCTACTACTTTGTGTTAAGTTGACAAAAAACATAGTTGTTCCTCCTAAGAAGTCTGAAAGTCTATTTGTTGCTAATTGATTGCCAGGTGAAGGTTCAGTCTCATTTAAGGTGCTGACTTCAGATATGACATGCTTGGCAATTTTATGCCTCAGTGTCACACCTACTATGCAGGTCACAGCCCCGTGTTCATGAAAGAACAATACACACAACTCCAACCTGCATGCAGGTATTTTTCAGATATAGGGTTCACAAAACTGGTGATTGCTGGGCACAAAATGTAACAGAGGATCTGAGCTACTGTGCTGGTTTTGGGTGGGATAGAATAAATTTTCTTCACAGTAGCTGGTATGGGGCTATGGTTTGGATTTGAGCAGAAAACAGTGTTGATAACACAGGGATGTTTTCATTACTGCTGAGCAGTGCTTACAGAGTCAAGGCCTTTTCTGCTCCTCACCCCACCAGCGAGTGGGCTGACCGTGCACAAAAAGTTAGGAGGGGACACAGTCAGGACAGCTGACCCAAACGGGATATTCCATACCATATGGCATCATGCTCAGCACATAGAGCTGGGGGAAGAAGAAGGAAGGGGGGATGTTCAGAATGATGGTGTTTGCCTTCCCGACTAACCGTTACATGATGGAGCCCTGCTTTCCTGGAGATGGCTGAACACCTGCTTGCCCATGGGAAGTGGTGAATGAATTCCTTGTTTTTCTTGTGCATGCAGCTTTTGCTTTACCTATTAAACTGTCTTTATCTCAACTTATGGGTTTTCTCACTTTTATTATTCCAATTTTTTCCCCCATCTCATGAGTTTTCTCACTTTCATTGTTCCAGTTCTTTCCCCCATCTCATTGTGGGGAAAGTGAGTGAGCGGCTGCGTGGTGCTTAGTTGCCAGCTGGGGTTAAACCACAACAGCTACACAGGCTTAAATGGGGTCATTCACTTGCTTTAAAATGACACACCTGCCAGAAATGTTTGCTGAATCAGGCCATAAAGGTTATTTGCAAGCGATTCATAATTAAATGCAAACTAGTGTTCCCAGCAGAACAGTAGCAAGTAATAATAATAAAGCTAAACATTATCCAGAACATTAGAGGCAAAGGACATAATTATTACCATATGAAATACAGCAACACGAGGCTTTAATATGCTTGTAAGAAAAGCTCGCAAAAGCTTTGGTAACATTGGGCTGAGACTTCCATCTGGACAAGTAAGGGTTGAAGCTGAGACCTGACACATTTTCAACTCCTTTGGAAAAGCTCAGAACCTAGCAGTATATACTGCCCTTCAATCGAATGATAGTACTATCTAACAATTTTTATCTTAATAGCTCAACTCTCTGATGATCATACAAATGTATTTTAGTTATTAAACTCATGCTCATAAATGGGTATTCGGAAATAATATATCTCAGGAAAAATAGTATTCTTTACCGAGGAGGAGAAAGAACAAGCTTCAGATATTTGTATTGATCTGATTAGTTAGGACACTGCAAGGCTCAGGCTGGCAAGGCTCAGAAGAGCCCTGCTAGCTCAGGGTCACGCTAAGATACCAGAGGAACTGGGTATGTTAAGCTCTTGAAGATCAGGCACAAGCCTTTGTAGCCAGTGTCGCCTAAAGACCTACAGACTCTTCTGTGTGGGCTTTCAAAGGCAGTGGCACAGCTAAAGAGGACACACTCCAAGTTTGGACACTCAGCATCAGCTTTGCTTCTGATACTGGAAGCTGAAATGCCGCCAGCTCAGCACTCATCAGGGGAGAGACTTCCCAGCTGATGTGCAGCGTTTGCAGCACATGTTTCCTGCTAACTTGAAAACGGGAATCACAAAAGGTCCTGGTGAACTACGAACAAGACAAGGGCAAAGGTTCAGCGACAGCTGCTGGTCCACACATTCCTCAAGATTCTTAAAGGGAAATCTCTTCTATTTAGCAATTGTAGCAGCTACTGTCCTTCCCTCAGATGGAGTCCCCAGAACGACATCAAGGTACTCTCCCTTGGTAGCAGGGCTTGCTCTGCAGATGTTACTGCCCTCTCTACTGGCGAGGGGGCCTCTGAGAAAAGACACTACCTAATGCTATGAAGGTTGTTGCTAAGATTTTTCTTTATTTCAAGTTCAGGCAGTGATGTTTCTTGTTTTTTCCAGTCACAGGTCAAAGTTCTGATTCCTGAAGGGAACAGGTCTGTATGCTGAGTTAGTCCATGGTAAATTCATCTGTAAGACATTGTTTTCCAGCTCACTGTGGATATATTCAGGAAGTTTATAATAAGAATTCTCTGGCAATTTTACAGTCACTGACACTGGACACCAAACCAATCCCAAAATATCGGTCAGTGCCTGATGTGTAGGGCTTGGTGACAGGAGTGGCTGGGAGCGCCACTTCCTCTGCTATCTTGAAAACAATGGTACCAGTTTCTCCCCAGAGTCGGGGCTAAACGTGTTACTTCTGAATAGTTTGATTAAAAAGGGTAGCAACAGCTTCATAAGCAAACAAAGCTTTAAAATAATAAAGGATGATATTTAAAAATCATGCTGAGAGGACACAAGAGGACTCCTCTCTGACCATCTCAGAAGAAAATGAGCCAATAATCGGGCACCTTTCTTGATGCATCTAAAGCAGTTCTGTGTTGCACCCCGGCAGTGTGCTAGAACCTGACACTGTATGGCACTTCCTCCAACATTTTTGTGCACGTTTGATAAAAAAAGAAAACTTTCTAAAGGCAGAAACACAATAATCCAGTGAAACATCAGGTAAGGGGGCTAAAGACAAAGGTTTTGGGAGGCCTCACATAAAAGGAAAGCCCAAAGTTGAGAAGAGACATTCATGCTCAGCTCCTGCAAACCCCATCCAAAGAGCCTACAGTGCAACCCAGGAAGAAGAAAAGAAATGCAGGGGCAGACCGTAACACTAGCATGATCTCAGTGACTCTCACAGCAAGCTCTGACTGTGCTGAACACTCATGTGGCGTCTGTCTGACCTTTTTCCTGACAGATCATCGAGGATGGCAAGGGGAACCCCCGGGCCATGCAGAATACCACGCTGCCACACCAGGACAAGGCGTGCAATATTTGCTGTTTGCTTCAG
>NW_010239296.1:205623-207163 GCF_000690775.1 Eurypyga helias
TCCTGGATGCCTGGGTAATTTAGAAGCTTTTTCTTGAGTCACATTTCTCATAACAAATTTGCAGCTACTCTGAATCACAAACACTTCAGCCAAGTCTCAAGAGTGCCATTCAAAAAATAAAACCTCTTTAATCTTTTCAGTAGGAAAATCAACTTAAGTGGATAACTATTCTTTGTCATTTGAGCTGAAAGTGGTAAATACTTGTATCATACGAAGGCTGCAGAACAAAGTTATTAGCTAGAAGGAAAAAACCCAAAAGAATTAAATTCTCCAGCCTTGATGTCTGCAACACTTAAAAGATTAAATAAGGATTTGATACATTATTTTTAGCTAAAGAAAAACAGCATTGTCCCTATTAGACATTTCAATTTACTTAAAATAATTGTGCCTCAGTAGTTTACAAAGGAGTGATTACATACAATGTGACAATTGTATTACTTATTACCCTTGACATCACTTCAGCGAGGGTCACTCGAGTTAAATATTTCATTTCTTACAATGTCCATCTTCATCAAGCTATTTTTGAAGCAATCTGCAAATCTTAAAACATTTGTTTCTTTGTCTTGCAAAAAAGAGGGCCCTGTTCATTTGTTCTCTTTAATACCCAGCAAATTGCTGGAGCAACTCACAAAACCCTTAAAAGAAAAGGGCATGCAAGAGAAATTCGATGAAATTCATTGAAAACATGCTTTTCTCACTTTTTTAGTCCTTCCGCTGTTAAACACTCTGCCTAAGTCCAGTCTCTGTCAGAAGCAAAGGTGCTTTATTAACAGTATCCTCATAAATATTCTGTGTTTGAATGAACAAGACGAAGGATACTTGACATTTAAATGCTTCTTACAATTTCATTTATAAAGCAATTCTCTGATATCAAAGCAAGCCTCCAGTTACACATGAGAAAAATTACAGCCTTCTTCAATTCCCCCATATATGCCTTTTTGTTGAATTATAGTCACCAGTGTAACACCACTGAAAAGTACACAGCACTAAGCTTTGGTATGTACAACTTACTTCTAAATCTTCATCATAGAAGTAGGCTTATGTCCAGACTATGGAGAGCTGTAAATTATGATTTGGTGCATGGAGCGCTGGGGAGTGGAGGAAATACGACAACGGTGTAACCAACATCAACAAGAGAAATTGTTGATTTCATGATACGTATTCCTAGATTATACACAGAGCATCAAAATGTACTGCAGAAAGTCAAAATTCCAAGTGAAAATACAATGGGAAAAGAAAATATTAACCTATTCTTCCAACAATATAGGGAAATTATTTTAGTATCACAGAATGATATACTCACAGCAAGTTGCACTAAAAGGAGGATTAACAGATGCAGGTTTCCTAAAATCAGTCATGAATTGAGTTGCTGAAAACATGGCAGCCAGCGTGGACGAAAGGCTGGTCTCAGTGATAGCCGAGTCGGGGGACATGAAGAGGAGGTGGGAGCTGATGGCTTGTGGCTGGATGCGCTGGGAGCTGGACTGCGTGTTGCCGCCAATGCTGTCACAGCGTCCAAACCAACGCTCGTAACACCAGC
>NW_010239297.1:0-679 GCF_000690775.1 Eurypyga helias
CCAGAGGCTGATGTTTTGTTGTCTATGTCCAATTGCATTATCAATGCCCCTTTCTCTGGCAAGCGACCCCAGATGTTTAGCCTCTTTCCCCTCTAGCTCCATACTACTGGTCCCATTATGCCAGGAGCAGAGCAGCCAGGTCATGATATGTTCACCTGGGCAGCAGCTGAAGTCTCTATGGATGTCCCGTAGCTACCTCAGGGATAATGATTGTGTGGTCACAACAGCTTCATCCTCTGTCTCCAACTCTTGAGACGGCCCTGATCCCAACTCCCTGTTGTTTCTTTTTGTGCGGGATGGCCCTGGTACCTCGTCATCCTCAACTATGCGGACTGATTTACGTGTATTTCCTTTTCTGAACTGGGACCACTGGCAGTGGTTGACCCTGGCAATAGCACACAAAAGACTGGGGAAATGAAGCTGCTGTTGGAGGTGGGATGACTGTGGTGGGAGACAGGCTGGCTGCAGTGGAAGGCAGTGACACTGATGCAGGTATGGGGGATGGTGATGCAGTTGTGGTTGCAGCTGCGCAGGCTCGGGCTACCTACCAGCTTGCTCCCTGCATGGGTCTGTGCTGCCCCCTTGGTCATTAAAGCGGCTCAGATGGCAGCACAAATCCTGTGTCTGCCCTGGGCACTGGTAGCAGACGGGGCAGCATTCCCCAACATTTCCTTAACCT
>NW_010239297.1:941-3664 GCF_000690775.1 Eurypyga helias
AAAAAAAGTAAGTAAGGATAGGGGTGGATGACCCCTGCCAGCATCAGCATCATACAAAACAGCCTGACCAAACCCGTCAGCCGGGCTCACACATAAAAAGTCAAGGTTATCTGTAGCACAAAAGGCAGCAGATCCTGCCGTTCGGTCAGCAGCCTGAAAAGCCCCGAACTCAGCACCTGGATCAGCCACCACCACATTGTAATGCAGGACTTACCACACACTATGATCTGTTTCTTATCTCAACCCTCTGGAGCCCCACTTTGGCCACCAAAAAGAACTGTCATGGGTTAGCCCTGTCAGGCAATTAAGCACCACCAGTTGCTCTACCACTCCACCCCCTCCTCCCCTCTCCATTCCTAGTGAAGAATGGTCAGAGGAAAAAAGCCAAGGAGGCTCATAAAAGTTGAGATAAGAACGATTTAATTATATAAATTAAACTTACAGAGTTACTAACAATGCTATTGCTAATAAGTAATTAAAAAAACAAGAAAATAGAACAAATGATACAGGATCTCACCACCCGTGGATCAACACAGCCAGGTTCCAGGACAACAAAGCAAAAAAAAGAAAAGAAAAAAAATTTCCAAAGCCCGAGCCCAAAAAGCAGAGTGAGAAAAACGCCCTCCCTAAACCTGGGAGCCGAGAACAGGAGGAAAGAAAAACTTCCAACCCCGCCTTCCTAGAGCTATTTCCATGACAGAAGATGCTACTTCTGTGCTAATCACCCACCATGAGGTCCGGACAAAGTACTGCAGAGAGAAAAAAATCCCACGCTGCTGGCAAAACAAACGTGCGGCTGGCAGGAACATCCGAGTGCCCCCCAAAACGTTTTCTGAGTCGCCTTGCAAAGTACTCCCCCCAACCCCTGCCAGCTCCCATTGCTTCAGGTATGGGTGTGACAGTGACCACTCAGCTTGATGTATTATGAAATGAAACAAAATCTTGTGGACTGGTCCCAGGAGAGCAGCTCATCCCTGCCTGGAACCAGCAGAGCCACACTGTATAATAAACTGCCAGAAAATGAGAAGCAATCTGCCCTGTTCATTGATGGGTGCTGCCATATTGTAGGAAAGCATTGGAGCTGGAAGGCTGCTGTATGGAGTCCTATATGACAAGTCACAGAATCTGCTGATGGATAATATGAATTGAGCCACTTTGCAGAGATGAAAGCCATCCAGCTGTCTTTAGCTATTGCTGAACAAGAGAAATGGCCAATACTTTGTCTCTATAGTGACTTATGGATGGTGGCAAATTCTCTGTGGGGGTGGCTACAACAATGGAAGAAGACCAACTGGCAACACAGAGGTAAACCCATCCAGGCTGCTGAATTATGGCAAAACATTGTTGCTTGGGTGGAGAACCTGACTGTAAAAACATATCACGTAGATGTTCATATACCTGAGTCAGGCCACTGAAGAACATCAAACCAACCAGTAGATGGATCAAGCTGCTAAGACTGAAGTGGCTCAGGTGGATCTGGACTGGCAACATGACAGTGAATTATTAGTAGCTCGATAGGCCCATGACACCTCAGGCCATCAAGGAAGAGATGCAACATATAGATCGACTTGTGACTGAGGGGTGGACTTGACCATGGACACTATTGCACAGGATATCCATGAATGTGAAACATGCATTGCAATCAAACAAGCCAAGCAGTTAAAGCTTCTGTGGAATGGAGGACAATGGCTGAAATATAAAGATGGGGAGGCCTGCCAGATTGATTATAACTTCCACAAACATGCTGAGGCAAACACTATATATTTATAATGGTGGAAGCAACCACCAGATGGCCTGAAACACAACATGTGCCCCATGCCACCATCCAGAATACTATCCTGGGTCTTGAAAAGCAAGTCCTATGAAGACATGGCACTCCCATTACAAGGGGACTAATTTCTGAAAAAAACTCATAACACTTAGGCCAAAGAGCATGTCAGAGCAGGTGTATCACATCTCCTATCATGCATCAACATCCAGGAAAATCAAATGATACAATGGACTGTCAAATACTACACTGAGAGCAATGCATGGTGGGACATTCAAACATTGGGATACACATTTAGCAAAGGCCACTGGGCAAGTCAACTGTATTGGGTCTACGTGCTGGGAATCTGGTAGTGGGGAAGTGGCTACTGGGTTGTCTCCTGTGAGAAGCTACTACAAACTTCCCCAGCTCCAAGTCAAGCAAGGTCAAGTCAATTGATGACGATGGTAGTGCCTCTGTGATAATATATTTAAGGCAGGGTGGGGGGTAAACTGTGAGGGAACCTGCACTGGAGAGAGGAGTGGGATGTGAGAGAAAAAGCTATGCAGACAACAAGGTCAGTTAAGAAGGGCAAGGAGTAGGTGCACCACAGCAGAGATTTCCCTGCAACCCATGGTGAGGTGGCAGGCTGTCCCTCTGCAGCCATGGAGTACAGACCCACCTACAGCCCAGATAGGACCCCATGCTGGTGCAGGTGACTGTGTCTGAAGAAGTTCAAAACTCTGTGGGAAGCCTATGCTGGAGCAGTCTGCTCCCAAAGGACTGCACCCTGCAGAAAGGACCCATAATGGAGCAGTTTGGGATGAAAAGGGCAGCCTGTGGGAAGGATTCATGTCAGAGAAGTTCGTGGAGGACTGTCTTCTGTGGTAGGGACTTATGCTGGCGCAAAGCAAGCGTGTGGGTGGTCTTCCCACTGAGGAGGAAGTGACCACAGAAACAATGTGTGATGAACTGA
>NW_010239298.1:0-4295 GCF_000690775.1 Eurypyga helias
TGTTTGTGCTGCAGTCTGGGCTGACACCTTTAGCTCATCTCCCAGGTGCTAGAAATGACTGCTGTGCAGAGTCAACAGAGTGTGGTCAGTGCTGGGTACAGAATAGCCATGGATGAAGATCCGTGTTTTCTCCCTTAAATTTGAAATGTATTGTAAAATGTGCGTATCTGCATATGTATGCAAAAAATATTGCTTGAAAGTTTAAACTCATGCCTTTCGGGCTTTGTTCTCTGGCTACTGCTCTGCAAAAACAATTTGCCTTAAATAGTTTTCCCAGCCCACCTCTAGGAACCCTTTAATTTAAAATAAATTGTGGATAGCCCTGAGGAAACTTAGGGAAATGCTCATTTTAACTAATTCTCCTCCCCACTGCTGACGCTTAAATTGGGGGAAGTTTTGCTTAGCCTGTGACCCATTGCTGGGTGTTTCTGGGTGTGATCAGAGGTCTGGTTCCTGGCGTGGCAAATGCGGCGTGGGTTTGTAAGAGCAAAAACTAGTGTAATTAGCAGTGTTACTGGAGTTGGAGGAAGGACCGCAGCTTGTGTAAGGGGACTCTCGAAAAGAGCCTTTCCCTCAACTGATAACTGAAGTGTAGGAACAAGGGGTTTGATTTATGAGCCAGGTCTTAATTAAAAGACAAAAAGGAATGTGCCTCCCTTCGTTAGGATAAACAACTTTTGGCTTGAGCTAATTTGAATAGCCTCTCTCCTGCCCTCACCCAGGCTCCCCAGTGTGCGGCAGCCCCTCGGCATCAGCGTGCTGGCTGAGAACCCCTGTTAGGGGGCTGTAACTCCATCTGCGTATCCGCCGCTTACAAATGCTCCTGGTGGTGTTTGTGAAGCCAGTGAGAAGGAAAGCAGAAATAAAATCCCCCTCTGTTCCTCTCCAACTTGATCTCTTCCCCCTGGTGCTTCTTTCATTTTGGTTTAATGACTTTGGCTTGCTATGCTTCATCATCTCTCTCTCATTTTGTCTTGGTGGCAGCCTGGCTTGAGAGCAATCAAGCCTTGATGGATTGCTGGTTGTTAGACTTGTGTGTGAAGCTTGGGGGGAAGCATGAGAGTTGTGCTGTTTTTTTGTAGACCCCAACCCATATGGTGTCTGCAGGAGCGGAGATGTGTGTTGCTATGCAGGATTCAGGGATCTGTTCCCGCTTGGTCTGACACTTCTCTCTTCTCCTTTTTTTCATCCCCTCAACCCTGTCAGTAGCCTTTCACCTCTCCCAGATGAAATCACACATCAGAGCTGCATGTCCTTGGCCCTTTCTGAAATCAGCAAAGCCATCATTGCTGGGTGAGGGGTAGAAATATGGACTGAAGGCTAGACCAGGACAGGTAATCAAAGCTGTGGCTCCAGCGAAGTCCCCCTGGGATGCTGCGCCCAGAGTGACGAGAAAGCATCTCGCTAGTTATGATAACAGCTAACCCTATAGATCTGACTGTAACCTGATAATGCCAAATCTAGGTTAATGTCAATAATGCCTTTTTCATGAACTCGATTCTGTCATTGCTTGGCTTTTGTCATGCTGGCCAGTGTTCTAGATATATGACCCCAAGGATGATCATTCTTCTGCTAAATTTAAAGAGAGTTGAGTTGGAGTGGTATTTCAATGCAAGACCCCAAAAGGCAATAGATGTGCTATCTGGGTTGGCATCTGTACTTGACTAGAGACGGCAGGACAGTGTTAATGGAGATACTGCTTCCATGGGCCAAATCCCACAGAAGATCACTCCTGGGAAAGGTTGTCCTTGTATATCAGCAGCATCACCAAATCTGTGCCAGTACCTCCAAGCTGGGATCCCCCTTGGTGCATTGAGCCTGGAAGTGTGTGCTGGAAACAGGTTGAGCACTTCCAGGCTCCAGTGAGAGACGAGTTGGACCCTGGGGGTGCCAAGAGAAGCAAAGTCTAGAGAAGAAAGTTGGGAGCCAGTCATCTGTGGGTTTCAGCTCTGGTTACACACTGTCATGCTGAACGTGTTCTGCTGGTGATTCACAGGGCTGGGTCGCTTTGGATAACAAAACACAAACTCCCAGGGGGCTTTGGTGGGTTTTGGAAGGTTTTCTGATGGTTGTTTCTCTAGCTGATGTGGTACATTGGCAGAGGACCCCAGCACACTCTTCTGTCTATGGCATCTTGGAAATGCAAACCGCTGTTCCTACTGCCAGCCATGCGGGTATCCCACCCTGCTGGGATGTTCGTGGCTGTGGGCTGGAGTCATCTTTCCTTTTGACTTCTTGTAGCTTCTTTTTTTTAACTGAGGCTGGCAATAAATTCCAGTGATGTCAGGGAAAAGGTTATCACTGAGACTGGCAGAGACCTCATCATATTAATTTTTCAGAACTGTTCTGATGAAATCTAATTAAACATAGCAACTGGCACTGTGCAAATCTCCCTGTGTTTGCCTCATTTGTCATACGGTTGATTAAGGCTGGGTTATCGGGGGGAGTTTATGACTTGTGATATCTGCTGGGGTGGATGTGGTTTCGCACACTATAGGCGCTTTGATCTTTTCCCCGCTGCTTACAAGTTTCTGTGGGTTCCCCTTGGATTTCATAGGCGATGGATTTATCTCCTTGGGGTCTAAGGGAACATATTGACGATAGAGCTAACCTGCGTGATAAGGACATGTAGTGCATGCTAATGTTTTTCCTGTCCTTCAGACAGCATCTCTGTGTTGGTAAGTGATAGGACGTTGGCATCCTGTTCAGTTGGAGTATTTGTCTGTCTCTTACAGTAAGAACAACTTGCTTTGCTGTTTTCTTACAGAATGGAGAAAATTTTACAAAAAAGATAAATAAATGCAGACAGGTGCCAAATCAAAACTGATTGCTTCTCCCTCCTCTTTTTCAACAAAACAAACCAGTCTCCAAAGCTCTGAAAGTTTTATGGCTTATGAAACAACTGCTTATGGTTATTTGACCTCCCCACCTCCCCTATTCTTTTTTTTTTTCCAGTTAGCTCTCTTCTTAGAGGTATTTCTACTGCGAGATGGAAATGTCAAAATCTTTTGATGCTTTCAAGCCCCTTCTCCCCCTTGCGATGATGTAAATTAATTCCCCAAATCCCACCTAAGTTCCGAATTTTTAGCTAATTTACTATTCATGGAGAAAAAGAAAACGTTTCCAAAATTGTATTGCTCTGTTTTGCTTGCATGTCTGTCTTAGCACGCGGTATATGGAGAGGTGCAAGATCTTACGAGGCTGCTGCATTTGGGCTCTTTGTTAAACTACTTCTGCCGGGTTAGCATTTTTGTCTGCTTGGAAGCTGGAGAATCGAACTCACCTGGGAGTGCCAGTAGTGAAATAAATTATCATAAGACAGTGAGAGAAGAAAAGATTTTAGGATGGTGAGTACTATGGGGCTACTCTGGTGTGATACATCTGTTCATTTAGAGATGTAATTTGGCTTTGGGACGTGTGACTGAGAGATTCTTATTTTAAGGGAAAGGGCGGCTCAGGCTGGGGGGAAATGCAGGTAAATGTAATCCCTAAATGCTGAAAGTCTCAAATGTACCCTGACACTAATTGTTAGTAATGGTAGCAGCAAGCTAAAGCTGAGCATTGAGTGTTAATTCATGATTTTTAAGCCAGTCTCTCATTTTTTAGGGAAATCTGACATTTTAGGGGACTTGTGGTGCTGTAAGGCAGAGATGGGGGGCAAGAGAATAAAAGATGGATTGCAATTAGTATTCCAATGCCAAGCCTTTAAAGAAATTGTCAGCATAATGCATGTATGTGCAGATGCAGGACTGTTCAGCAAGGTGTTATAGCACAGCAGGACATATAAAAGATTTGTCTTTAGGGGACCCTGCTGAGGGGGATCTGAACTCTACTCATTCTGCAAAGCTCTGAGTAGTCCCACATTACGATGGGGCAACGGTCAACAGGACCTGAATAAGCACAAACTCATGACACTACTGTCTGCCAGTGCTTAGGATATCAGCATGGATATTACAATGAGGGTTTTTTTCCCTTGTTTTTTCATCATGACCATGCTTTGCAGCCCCTGCCTGTCTCCTGTTCTGTGATGTAGCCCAGGCTACCACTGTGCTGCTTTTCTTCCCTGTTAAGGAAATCTCAGGCGCTTTCCTCTTACAACTTGCCCTGACATTGTCATGGAAGTGCTG
Source organism: Eurypyga helias (assembly GCF_000690775.1). Taxonomy (NCBI): domain Eukaryota; kingdom Metazoa; phylum Chordata; class Aves; order Eurypygiformes; family Eurypygidae; genus Eurypyga; species Eurypyga helias. The sequence goes on from NW_010239298.1 coordinate 4,128, forward strand.
CCCTTCTCGCTGCAGAAGGCAAGCCCTGCTAGGAAAGATGATATCACTGGCACTAAATATACACCAGCCATCAGGCCCCTTGTCCGTGCCAGGGATGCTCTGGCAGACTGTGATGTGACTGATTTTCTATGTTTTGTCAATTCTGTTGGTGGCAGGTGATTTCATTAA
>NW_010239298.1:4323-6786 GCF_000690775.1 Eurypyga helias
TAGCTATTATTTGTTTGTTTTCACTTTCCTGATGGAAACACGTGCTGGCAGCATCCTTGCAGTTCCCTCCTCGGAGATGCACAGATGAGCCTTGTCACCCGGTTTCCAAACCTACTTCTGTATTTTTATTTTTTTATTTTTTTTTTAAATAGACCTGCCAGGTTTGGAATTGGAGTTAAATTCCCACAAAGTTTAGTTCCAGGGTTTCTGTCTAGTGAGCTGTGGTGGGATCTGTGGCCTCTCCATTATGTTCCCTGTGTGCCACCACCCCTCTGGGCAATCTTGGACTCATTTGTCCAATCTCCTTATTTCTCCTACTGTAAAAGAAGGAGAGGGGAGTGGGTGTTTGGGAAGGGACAGAGTTCCTCATTGAACACTGTCTAGACTGGGAATGGGGTTTTGGCAAGGTTTGCCCCGTATATATTCGCAGGGATAGTCGGTGTGTTGTTTCTGGATCTTCCTCACATCTGCTGCATCTTGTGGGCAGGGTAGGACCCCCTTTCTTCTGCTGTCTTGTCATCTGGTTCCCTTCTGCCAATAGCTACCTTGCTTGACTGTCCTTTGACTTTGCTCCTTAGGGTATTCCAGGTTTCCCTGTTCTCTCTCCTCCATTCCTTACCCGTAAGTAGCTTCCTTCAGACCTCCATGGATTTGTTACTGCTGGCTGGTCCTCTGGCCTTGTTCATCTTGGATGTCCATCTGTGGTTTGATCAGGCTAAAACGTAAGAAATCCAAGTGCAGTTTCCTGCTCTGCTACTTCCTTGACGAACCCACCTTCTGGTGGGTGGGGATTCATCTTATTCAATGTAGCTTCTCCATCCATGTGAAGTAATGTCAACTCCCTTTCCAGTCCAGTGAGAGAAATGAGACCTTTTAGGAGATTTCACATCCCGCAGGAGACTAAAATCATCTATTTTCAGTCAGATGAATTGTGTCCTAAAAATGTCTCTTTCTCTCTGTTAACAATAAAGGGAGCTGAGGGCAACTTGTTCATATGTAGACACCCCTCATATCTCTGTTCTCTGACTGTAAGTGACAGTAATGGTGTTCCTCTGCTTTGTCAGGGGTCTCGTGAACAATTAGTGGTTGCGAGGTGCTCGGCATTATGATAATAGAAAAGCTCGGTGCAGGGTTATCTTGATTTTCCTGCTGGAATTCAATTAACAGGCTCAGATGGGGCCATTTCCTTTGGTCCTTGGTACTGTTCTGTGTTTTCCTTCTGATGCGGGTGACTTATCCAACCTTTTCCATGAAGCCCAGATGCTCTTCCCTGGCCAGGCACCGGCCCACACACTGAAGGGTACAGAGAATATACAGAAGATGGCTTGGGAGAGGGGACACTGGGCTGCAACAGGGGCTGCCAGCAGACCCAGCACGTGTGCACCCCTAAGTGATTGATTCTTTTCGATGTTGTTACAAATGCTCCCTAAACTGCTAAAAGCTTAGGAAAAAAAAAGACCCTCAGGCTCATTTAAAAGGGAAAGGGAGCCTGTAGAATTTATGGCATCTGCAGTGACCGGGGGCACCGCCAGCATTCGGAGTTGTGACTGGATGAGCAGGCTGGTCTCTCGTTGGGATGACGTATCTCAGAGTTGTAGCCATTCTGGGGCTGGCTCTGATGTTATCCTGGTGAATTCTGCTGCTGCGCGTGGGGAGGGCATCGCATCACCCATGTATTTTGACATGCCTGACATACTTCCATGTGATTTGGAGACTCCAGTGAGTAGGATGGGATGGATTAAAGAAGAGGGGAAGTATTTAGGCATGCAAAGATGCAGTCAGTGTACTTTCTAAAGTACTTAGGTGTATGATTCTGGTTTCCGGGGGTCCTTATGCCCAGGAACTTGCAATCAGAAGGGCACGAGTAACTGGAGCAGGCAGGCACTGAAAGGGGAAAGTGTGGAAAGGAGCAAGTTCCTTAGAAGGATCTGAATGGAGCAGGTGGTGGATGGGAAAGGCCAGATCGGATCGAGGGCAATATTGAGAACATGAGGGCATGAAGAGTAGTCAGAAAAAAACTTAGTATGACATAATGGCAGAGCAGGAACCCTTGATCTATTCCTGGCTCTGTTGCTGACTGCAGCATGACCTCAGGCAAAACGCTTTCCTTTCTACATGCCTCCTACGCTCTTCTCTACATAGCCTGCAAGTTCTTCAGGGAATGGACTGTCACTTGCAATGAGCATGTCCTGCGCCAAGCGCAGTGGCACTTTGATTACGTCTTGAGGCTTCACAGGCAACTGAACCGTTAGTTCAAAGCTGGATTTTGTTGGGGTTCAGTTGCTTTCAGATGCAAAATTTCCACTTGCGAGACTTGGCTGATGTGGGTGCTGGCTCCTTCCACGTGACACTGGCTCCGTCCCCGTGATGCTCGTGTGCTCGTGGAAGGGCTTTGGCTGAGTTCTTTCAACACGCCACTTTTCTTAGACCCTCGTGCATCTCTGATTTCCCTGCCGTGAGGGA
>NW_010239298.1:6797-24804 GCF_000690775.1 Eurypyga helias
GCCTCCCTGCCTCCTCCCAACAGGTTGATCATAAATTAGGTTCTGATGTGGGTATTGAATTTCACTCCAGCTGCTGGAGCTGTGGCACATCTGTGGTCCTCCTGTGGTTAATGGCTTCACAAAAATGAAGCAATAAAGGTTGTGATGGCTGTGTTTTAACCTCATGGCCCTCATTCTGTTTGACAGGCATGTTTCTTGGGAACAGTTAAAAACCCACTGCCTGCATTTTAAATATCTCCCAGTGATGTGCCATCTTTGAACACCTCTTATGAAGTGATTTTATTTTTGAAATTTAACAAAGCTGAAGTATTTATCTTAGAGTAAATTCATCTTTCTTGGGGGGAAAAAAACCAACACCAAAAACAACCAAACCAATCTCTGAATTATGCCATGATTTATCATTTACATATGACAGAGAAGTTTGTGCAAAGCAAAAAGGGAAATGGGGAAAAACCCCCAAACTTGAAATCTTCCACTGTAAAGTCTGTAATGCTCTTCTGAGGGGCACAGGCATGCACATGGTGGGGATGATTTAACTGTAAAGAGCAGTTTGTAGCTCTGGTCCCCAATAAGCCCTTCGAGGCAGGGTGCTTCCACTCTCTCACAAACCTAATGTCTGTTGTAAAAACACCATGCTCAGGAATACTGAGACGTGAATTTGGACACTGAGCTTTTACTGCATCAGAAATGCTGGCATTTTATCAAGTGTGCAGTGAGCTTCCTTAGAAATTAAGTCCTTTTCAGGTGTCTTCTCCCAGTTCCCCTATCCCTAAGAATACCAGTTCTTCAAAAAGTCTTGGCTGTTTTTTAAAGGGAAGTGAAGGCTTGGTGCTCTGAACCCCACTACGCTTGTCTCTACTGGGTGTTGTGGATGGTACTTAATGTGCCACTCAGATTCTCCAGCTGTAGGATTTGGCTGCCCAGCAGATCAAATCCATAATGTATTTATCCTCCCAGCTCTGCTGACAGGTATGGAAGTGGTACTGTCCCTGAGTTGCAGAGAGAGCAAAACTATTCAGGCTGTGTACTTCCATGCCTGAAGTGGATTTACCTGGAAAAGAGGTATATGTTTAATTTTAAGTGGTCCAGATCGCCTCCCAGCCAGGATGTCATTGTGTCTATAGACAGTGGAGTTCAGAGCATCACTTATACCAGTCCCTGAAGACAACTACCCATCTATTTTCTATACAAATAACTCATGCTTAAGGGGAGAGTCATGAAATGCCCTGCCCCTGCAGACATGCTGCAGGGATATGTGACTGCTTGTGAGACATCGCAGCAGAAAGTCTGAACTTGCACAAGCTACACGAGTTGTAGCACAGGACAGGGGTCAGCCTCAAGGTCTCTAGGATGACAGTAAGATTATTCCCTTAATGGGTTATCCTGCTGCACTTGGGAAAGAAGGGCTTTTCTCTGACCCTGTTTCCACCCTGTATTTTGTTTTCCCCATGGTATGGTTGTACACAGATCCCACAGTCTTCAAAACCTGCTGATAGTGCTTGATGTGCCAAATTCTTGCAGAAGGGCAAGTAAAGCTAAAGTGTGCTAGCCAGCCACTTGAGAAGGTGACCAAGCTCTCATTCATTTAACTCGCTTGCTATTAATTGCAAAGGATGACCCGTTGCTCATCTGTTACGGAGCATATTGACTTCCACTCTACAGGTCTTCCAAGAGGCTTGCCGCTTAAGCATGCTTGGCATAAATCCTGAGAGGGGCCTTGGGACAGTTTTTGAGCAACATGGGGTCTGGTGTTAGAGCTAATGAGCTTGTTATGAGACATACTCTGGTATCTCTAGCGGCTCTATCCTTTGCCACTGTGTCCAGCCTGTCTGCAATTAGGAACAAGGTCTGTGACATTGTGCTTTATACTAAATCTGCAATGAGACGAAAATGTCGGATTTTCACAGAACATAGCAGAAACTCATGATCCACAGAATAAGAAAAAAATTTTTTTTTGACTTGAATTCCTTAGAAATCCCCAAGGACTGACTTTTAAAAGCTGGAGGTTTTTTCTTTTCTCTTTTTTTTTTTCCTTTCTTTAATCAGAGCTGCTGCCCATTTTTCTAGGGATTTAGAAATTGGAATGGTGTTAGCCCAGGTAGTTGAAGCAATAACCCTGGACACAGTGCTTACAAGGGTGTGTTAAGTAATTGATATTGATATATTGACAGTGTTGAAGGCAAAAGAAGGATATTTATATGGCTCTAATAGATGGGGACACACAGATCTTGGCCCGTGTTCCTACTTGTCCAAGGTAACTCCTGCACTGTATTTGTAAGAGGTAGGTAGTGAAGCAGAGTGCAAATCCAAGATGCAAGGCCACCCCTGCGAATGATTCCCTCTTCTTCACTCATGATGAGTTAAATCAAAATATACAGGTATGGAAATGACCTCAAGAAGTCTTCTGATCCACTCTACCCCGAAGAAAAGTCACTTCATAGAGTCATAGAATGGTTTGGGTTGGCAGGGACCTTAAATATCATCCAGTTCCACCTCCTCTGCCATGGGCAGGGACATCTTCCACTAGACCAGGTTGCTCCAAGCCTCATCCAGCCTGGCCTTGGACACTCCCAGGGATGGGGCATCCACAGCTTCTCTGGGCAACCTGTCCCAGTGCCTCCCCACCCTGACCAGGAAGAACTTCCTGATATCTAATCTAAACCTCCCCACTTCCAATTTAAACCTGTTACCCCTTGTCCTATCACTAAACCATTCATCTGGGATGTTCAGGTTAACTTGGCCATCACTATGTCTTGAGGGAGATCCGCAGTATCCAATTCTCTCTGCCTGACTTGGTTAGCAGAAACCCATTAGTTGGGTTTGCAGATTTTGCCCTTTATTGAATGTCAGCAGCAGGCAAGCTCTGTCCTACATCTGAGGACATGTTCTTCTAGGGGATTGTCCAGCCACAGTCAGACAATCTGAATTACCCCATTCAGTTTGGTCCTGTTCACTCCCTGTCATCCATTACTGTCACCTTTCTTCCTTACCATTAATATCATCCAAGCTGCTCTTTCTTTTCACACTGGAAACTTTAAATGGCTAGATATGTTAATTGGTATCATTACAACGAACGGGCCTAGTCATACTGCAATTTGGGTGAACATTTCATGTTTCCATTTAAATGATGAGGTTTTTTTCCTTTTTTCTTTTTCTAATGCCACTGACACAGCTACTTGTGTTTAATTCATTTTGATTTTGTTAGGAGGGGGAAGTTATCAGGATTGCATCATTAAAAATGCATGCTTGGGTTATTCATGCATGTTTCATATATCCCTGTGTATGATCCATCATAATTCAACATTAGCCAATGGGGATACCAAGTGGAAAGGGTCTGCTGAGCATACATATAATTCAATTACACCCATGACGTCACATTGATTGGATTCTTAATGACACCTCCAAGCCATGCCATGAACAGAGCTGGGCAACGGGAAGGTTTCCACTTGGGCTGCCTGTGCCTGCAAACACAAGGTTTGTGTTACTGCTCCAGATTTGCAGAAGTTTGGATCTGATAGGAACTGAGAAGCTGTTTGGAGCTGCTTAGCAGCTGGAGCTGAAAGCCAGATGTGAGCCAGCTCTGGCAGCAAGGCACGAACCTCGAGTGCTATACGAGTTGTGCTGCTTGGGCTGTAATAAAGAAATAAGGTGTTTTCCCTGCTGTTTGCTTGTGGTGCTAAAGTGCTTTTACTCGTACAGCGGTTCCCATGGCAGGGGGACAGTGTGTCCTGCTGCAGTGAATCCAGTGTAACTCTGCTCACAGTGGGTACAGGTTTGGTTAAAATCCCATTGTTGTTGATGGGTGATTGTGGGACAGTCTGCGGCTGAAAAGGGAGATGGGAGATGCAACTGGTGACACTTTTATCCCTTCCTCTTGTCACAAATCCTGATTTAGGACAAATTGGCAATTCCATCTTCTTCCCCCCTCACCTTCACTGTGGTCTTTCACCCCTTTAGTGAATTGAATCTCTCCTTTCCAGAGCCTGCCCGTAATATATATAATGAGAAAGTGGGGGGCCCAGGCAGCACAGGGCAGAGGTCAGGTAACAGAGTGAGGTCCATTATCTTGACAGCAGAGGTGGGCCTCCTTCCAGTGGATGTTCCTGGTGCTCTGAGGGTTTTACCTCTGACAGCCATCCACACTGCTCCTCCCTCTGAACCTTCAAGGTCATGCAGCAGCCAAGTGAGCAGGAAAAGGGTGGAAAGGAGCAAGCTAAGAGGTTGAAACTTGCTTGTTGTTGGGTGAGAAGACCTGTGTTGGTCAGTGGAGCTGGAGAGGTTGGGATGCACGTTGGAGAGGGTAGCATGGACAGTCCCTTCCACCCAGGTTGTTGTTAGCAGCATCTCCTTGGGAGCTAGTCTCATCCTCACAGGAACGATAAAGTTTGTTTGAGCTGTTGCGTCTTTCACAGCACCTTGCACACGTGCATGCTGATCTCGGTTTGGGTGCCCTGGCACTGTTGCTTCTTGGTTTTAGTCAAGTGGAGCAAGGATTGCTGATGCAGAAGTTTCTTTGATGTTCCTTTAAAAAAAAAAACTGACAGGAAGACTTGGAGTCCCTCGCTGCCTCTTACTTCAATATATTTAATAATAACTTGCTCTCCGTGAGTGTGTCTCATGCACCCATGTGCCTCAGCACTTTTTAAGCTTTAGTGAATTACAACCCATCAGTGGATTATCTTCATTTTATTGGTGCTGGATCACAAACCCAGAGAACTCAGAAAAAATCAGATCAGGGCTAGGAGAAGAAATCACTCCTGCTTCTGGCTCCTAGACCTCTGCTTTAAGCACATGAGCATTCAAACTACCGATCCGATTGATTTTCAATTATGGCTCAAATGGAAGTGGTTGTAGCTTTGTGTTAACCCTCGGAACACTTTGCCTTGTCATCTCTAGCGAGGAGCCGGGGGAGAAATCCTGCGTTGCCCGTGCTGGTGTCGTGGCCAAAACTCGCTCCTGGGCAGAAATGGGTTTCGCTGCAGTTTTTTAAAAATAACAAACTCCCTTTTTATAGGGATGGGCATTCTTGGATTAGCTTCTGGGGGAAATACAAGGGTGTGTGGCATGAAGAACTCAGCTATAAATACAGGGTTATTGTGGCGTGGTAGAAAGTTATTGTTGGCATGAGCATGGGGTATGTTTAAATTGTGTGAGGAGACTTATTTTAAATGGCAGCTGTGCTAACCCTTGCTGGCATGTTAGGGGTAGTCCTGGCAGAACTGGGCTAGCAAGCAGAAGGCAGATGAAAAGTTTGAAGCTGCAGAATTCACACCCTTCCTTTCCCGATTTTTAGGTTGGTCAGTGTTTGCCAGACAGTACTTTGGGCAGGTGGCCGTGAGCATGCACATGGTCTGCGTTTCACATGTGGTTTCCTTTTTGGATGTCTCAGCTTTTTGCCAAAGCCAGGAAGCGACGTGTCCGTTCTCCTGGTTGGAGATGCAAAGGATTTGTAGAGCCAGGTTAAGATCAAGGCACGTTCCCTGCTGAAAAAAAAATAAAATATTATAATTCTCAGTAGCCTGGCCAATCTTTAGAACCAATTTCATGAGGTTTGGACTCATCTTGGACTTGATTTGCCCTGAACCATGTTTCTGTCTGTGCATCCATCCCCTGCCTCCAGACCGATGTATGTGCTTGTTCCATCAGCTTTATGTGAGAGCTGCCGATTGTGTTATTTATAACATAAATATCGCCTCCCTGCAGCCGGGCAGCTGGAGCCAGTGTTGGGTTACCATCACCTGCTCCCTTCCCAGTCCCCCTTTGCTGCATTGGAGGGGGTAGCAGAGCTGGATTTCAGGCTGGGGTGGGGTGGTGACCCTGAACCATGGCTGCTCCTGGCCATGGAATGCTGTCCTCATCCTCACCTTCCCCTCAGGGCAGAGCCTTCAGGGAACGAAATGCAGCAAAGCCCTCAAGTATATCCTGTGGGATGCTCTCTGTAAGGACTAAAGGCAGTAATCTCCAGGGCAGTTCAGTGCCTCTACTTCTTTTGTGTCTACCTTAAGCCAGAACCAGTTACTGTTAATAACGTTAAAAATATGCATACTGCCTGGCAGGAGCAGGGGTGGGCACTGTGTTGTCCTTTTGAACACTCAGCAGATCTTTTCAGGGTGCTGCAAATAAGTGCTGAACTTCCCCAAATGACAGGAGGAGAGGATCTCAGCGAAATGGGAACAGGGTCCTCTCGTGGTGAAGGTAGCAGGCAGCTCTGAGCTGGCAAGTTTATCTCCCCCTTCCTGGGGGGGAGCAAGCAGTCCTACCTGCTTCTTTTCCATCTCTTATCAGCAGCATCTGGCATTATCTCATTTGTTATATCTCCTCCTCACAGTGCTGACACGAGAGGACATCTCCCAGGGTTGTTGACAGGATAAAAAGTAGGGAAATGAGCAAAGCCCCAAGGTGTAAGTCTCTGTGACTCTTTCCAGTCTGAACATAAGCTCCACTGTGTCCTGGAGCTGTAAGAATAGCCAAGGTGACTGCACTCCTCTCTTGCATGAGTATCTGCTCGTCTGGAGGATGCAAACTCCAACCACGTGCGTGAGCACTGCTGGCAACGACCAGAGGCCAGTGGTCAGATGAGTATGGAAAAACAGATCAACTTTTTCTGCAAGGGAGGTTGCTGAGAGCCTGTTTCTTTCTTTGCAGCCTGAGCGTTCACATGAGGAGGGATGTGCAGGGGTAATAGAGATAGGCTGTTGCTTGATTACACGATCCCTTTCTCTGCTTGTTGAGTATCAAGTAGAAACAGCTCCCTGCAGTGGCTCTGCTTCAAACCCTTCTGCTTGTAGCTGACTCTGCATCCCGGTGGGAGGCTCTGACTTCCCAGAAGAGGCAGCTACAAGCTGGCCTGAGTTCATAACCCTCCCTCCCTGCCCCTTGCAGCTCCTGGAGATGTATCGCTCTCTGCAAGAGCAGTGTTACTGCTGTGAACTCCCTCCTCCCTCCACCACGCTGGTGAAATGCTCCAAGCTTTTGTTTTTTGCATGAGCTGAGTTGGGGTGAACTTGGCGGGTCTGCCAGAACATCATGAATAAGTTAGGAGGAAAGCTGTGCTCAGTGCTCGGATCATACACAGGCAGAGAAAGCAGGCTTGGTGCTCAAACAGCCCTTCAAGTACTTCTGCAGTGGCATTTGATACCCTCTTTACATGCCATATTGATTCAGAATTGGACCTTTCATGTGACTGCTCATCTTCATGGGTCTTCACCAGTCCTGTGTTTCTATAGTCATGGTGGGCTTCAGGTGAGTGTCCTGCAAATCCCTCCCACTTTGCCTGTGAGCATTTTGGTGGGCCATCCTGACAGTCCAATGTCTAAGAGATCTCTTACCTCAAACACAACATCCTCAACGTAGAGAGTTCACGCAGTTCGGTGTGTCCTCAGCACTTCTGTCATCATGGTATCCCGTTACCCAAGGCACCTCCTGGAGTCTCTGGTTCTCCCACTAAAAGACAGGTGTCTTCAAAGGCCAGAGTGGACAATGGTCACCTCATCTTAATGCCTGAACCACCCGCTATGTGTGGTCCTGTGGCTATTTCCATTTCCCAAGAGTAGTGATTTTCTCAGGAGATGCAAAATCTGCAGGGTTGAGATGGAAACTTCTCTCTATGCTCTTCCTAAAATCATCTTTTCGAAAGGATTGCTCAAACCATGGAGACACCTTTCTCATTACAGGAACATCTCTGCTCTCCTAGTCATTTGATTTCTGAAGACCAAGCCTCCTCGATCTCAGGGCTGTTTCTGTGCTGATGGACATCCTTTTTGCAGTTTATCACTTCTCGTGACTCCCCCTATCCCACTCGTTCCTGTATGTCACCATGATTTCATTCATGCTATCCCCAGAGGGTCCTTGCCACTCACCTCTCTGCAGTTATTTCTGCACAGTTTGGGTGTTGTAATGAAAACCAAAACACTCTGCTTCATTTCCAGAGCTGCTGAACTAGCTCCTGATATCTCCCTTGGCTTGATTTCAAATCAGAGCAGGTCAGGGAAGAGGGTGCATCAGTGTCCTCTCCAAAATTTGCTCTGCTCCACATCAGAATGGCATTTCTGACCCCACACTGCTGCATCAGGACTTGTTGAAGGGCCAGAGCTCTGCCATGCTGCAGAGAGGTCTAGGAATGGAAGGAACGTCCTGGGTCAAATCCAAGCCCCTGGCATCACACTGTTCGCAAGCTTCATCCTTCTACGTGCCCAGCCCCAGGGTTTGTCACTGCTGGTGGGACGGGCAGGATGATGGTCCAACAGGGCTATAGCTGGTGCATGGGAGAGACTGGGGCTGAGCTGATGCTAAACTGAGGACTGGGTGATGCCAGTGACACCCCAGCTGAGATAAGGACTGGCCTGTGATGAACCCAGAAATGTGCCTCCTCCAGCAGCTTCTGTCCTTGCTGGAGCATGGAGGTGACATCCTATAAGTTGTACCAAAAGGACTTTTCTGCTCTGTATGGGGAGAGCAGGTCACCCCAAGGAAGCAAGCAGACCACGTTGCATCTGTCTGCACGAAGCTGGTGAGACCAGGGTCACCAAAGGCCGCTTTTTGCAAGGCGGCCAGGTGATGCAGCTGCCTGTTCAACAGCAACACAACCTCAGGGCGGGCTGCAAACAACAGTCCCAAACCCCAGAGGTCTGTTGTGGTGGGAAGTGACTCCAGCCTTGGAGTGACATGTGACAACCGGCGCTCACAAAGCAGCATGCTGCTAGCAGCGCTTAAAAACTGCCTCTCCTCTGCCTGCTCCATGAAGAGCAGCAAAAACGGGGCACTAAGCATGTCTTGCCTTAAGTGCCTCCGCCAGGAATATTTGATGGAGACATATGCTCATCTCACACACATGCACCAACCAGACAAATTTGATGAAGGGATTAGTTAGTGGAGATGCTACGATACGTGCTCCTGCTGCTGCCTCCTCTGATTTTGTTCTGAGGCGAGGATTAGGATTTTTTTTGTTTTATTTTGTTTAAGTGCTCTTCTGATGGCTGCTTTACGTTTTGCTCTGCATTACAGAGGAGCTGATTCAGCGGTTTAGCACCCAGCCACTGCTCAGAGGAATTTGCACTGGTTTTGTTTATTATTTTGAGCGCAGCCAGTTCTGCTTTGCTATTAACTGACAAGCAGGAAATGTTTCTTGGAATTTTAGATAGCCGAGTCCATTGCTGAGACCTTGCTGTCGAGGAGGGGAAGCTCATAGGAAACTTGCTTTTGAGTGATTAGCAAACCGAGTATGATTTCAGTGCGAATGTATCTCTTCATACTTGAGGTGTCAAATACTCTGAGTAATGATCGTGTTTTAGTTATAGTTTATAACTTCTTGTGCACGTACCACCTACTGTATCCGTGTTGTGGAATGCACATACAGTGTGGCTGTGCATAAATGATGGAGCTGTATAATTACACCTACAGAGGAAGAGATCTGTCTGCATTTATTTTTAAATATTATATACGTGTGTGTATTTAAAGAAAGAGGATTACACAGATGGAATCTCTTAGGTCACATTTCAGTAATAATTACAGTTTAATTATGCTGTGGCAATTTTATTTTATCTTATTTCATTTTAGCTACCTCTAATAACTGCTAATTTTCCAGCCAGAAAGGTCATGGTCCAGATGTGTATAAACACGTCGTAAACTGGATGTAGTAAATAAATCCGCTCTCCAGGAGCAATGGTATTAAGCACAGAAATGGTGCAAGGACTGGGAAAATAGTCTTGTCACTAATGTTCTGATATGAATTAATGGCAGTTGTGTAATGAAAGATCAGACCGCAGTAGTTGTATCGAAGTGTCTTTGATGTGGGGTTAAATTCCTAGTGCATGTAGAATAAGTACAGGACCTTTTTTGTAAGGCATGACCCACCGTTATTCACTGATACCACCTTGACCGGCTCTGCTGGTGTCTTTAGCTTTGATTTGTAAGGCTGTATCATCTATTTCCATCCTTGTTACTGTTGTGTTTGGGTGTTGTCTGCTGACATTTTCTTGAGCTTATTGCCCAGACCTGGGGTGCACTGGAGGAGAAATCAATCTGCACTTGGCTTGCTCCTTGTGCCATAAAAACCCGGCTCTGATTTCTTTTGGAGGCTGGAGACAAGCCTTGGATGGACTTAATATCACCAAAATCTTACCCTAAAACCTGTGACTAAGACAATTGCTTCAGTTTTATTTATTTAGACGCTTGTTTGAAGAAAATTTGATAGGCCACAGGGGGCTGGAGCTGAGCAGCTGCTCGGTGTAAGGAAATTCAGGAAAAGTCTTTGACAAATATTGCCAGAGATAGGGCTTGTGAATGGGAAGGGGGATGAGGCTGTAGAGGAGCTGTTGGCTGTGCCAAGGATTAAGTGGAGAGGGAAGGTAATCCCAAGCCAACAGGTGGGATAGCCTGCATTTGTGGGACAGAGAGCCGGTCTCAAAGCGAGGGATTTAGCTGCTGAGGTGCCAGTACCTTCACGACGGAGCAGTTTATTTTGGATATGTGTCTGGGCTGTATGTAGCAGTTGTATTTGAACAGATAAAATCCTGGTCCTTCTGAAACTGGTGTCGGAGTGAACAGCACTGGGGATGTCTGCCAGTGCTGGGAGAGGGGTTGTTTGCAGGTTGTGATGGAGGAGTAAAGCATCTTTTTTGGGAGAGTAGTTGTGGGAGGAGGGGTATGGATCTTTCTTTCTCACCTGCTTCCACCATGCTTTCTGCACCACTGCTCACATCTCAGTTATCTCCACTATGGTGTTTTGTGTGGTTTTTTTTCCCCCCTTTGAACTCCTCCCCACCAACTGTGCCGGTTCCCAAGGAAATAAAGCATGGCCTGACACATTTCTGTCTGCAGATCTCTTCCTGCATGGCTGGGCTTCTCGCACCTACCTGCTGGGAAGAGCAGACGTGGGAACAGCTTTGCTTTCTGTGTTCGTGCAATGTGATCCCACTCCCGGCCCTCCGAGGTGGCATGTTGGTGTGAGACAGGGAAGATACTTCTCGTAGAGACAGGGTGATGGGACAAGAGGAGCCTTGGCTTAGTGTTTGAGGGGCTGCTGGTTGAACTGGCTGCTTAAACACCATTTACAGCTACTGGTCCATTCAGGGTTAAGTGCTTCTTCAGGTCAGATACAGGACCAAGCCAGGGAAGCTCAGAGCTTGTCCTGCCCCACACCACTGTGACCAGCCTCTCGGCCATGCCTGGTCCTTTGTTATCTTGTCACCTGGTTGGGGTGATGGGATGGGTTGGGGTGGCTGGGTACCACTATGGACAGCAGCAGCATCTTTCTGACTCGCATACAGCTGGTGTTATTTCAACCTTACACAAGCAGTACCTTAGCACACAGCCTTAACGAGCTTCTTGCATCCCAAGAACCTCCTGGATGGTGCTGGGGGCTTTGAGCAGCATAGCAGGAGCTCTTGAGGATCCCATCAGGGAAGTTCTTGGGGTTGGCCCTTCCCTCCTTTTATATACCATTGTTTGAAAGTATTTGTGAGTGGTGGGCGAGTTGCTGTGGCTGGTGGTGTTGTGCAAACACCCTGTTTTACATTGATATTTCATCCCAAGTTCAGCATTTAGAATTAATTCAGTTAAAGGGGCCTTATCCTTTATTTATGAGGAAGGGAGGCTTGTAAAGCTGTACAGAGGGATCATCTCTGTGTGCGCTGTGCTAAGAACGAGTTGGTTTCTAGTTGGGTACTGTGCTTGTGGTGTCTCCTGGCCCATGCTGGGGACCTGGGCATCTCCTGGGATGGGGAGGGCATCAGACTGGGGTGCTTGTTTAGTGGCAGTGTCAACAAAAGAGCCTGACCTAACTCTAAGCTCTGCTTTTAGCATGAGATGTGATGTTTTTGGATCAAAGCTAAATCACATTGTTAGGGCACTGTGGTGGTCCTTGTGCGTACCCATTTTTGGAATCACTAGTTCATCCCCTCTCTTGCATATGCACTTGAGTGATAGCCCCAAATTTTGTCTTTCCAGCTGGGTATGTGACCAAAGAAATGCTTTTTGTTGGTTTTACAGAACCGTATTCTGTCTCTCATGGATTTGAGCTGTCGTTCCCTGTCCCTGCTTGCCTCCTGCCCTTCAGTCCCCCAGTTCTCATAGAGAAGCTCCTTGGTGGGGCAATTTGCCTTAAGTTAGACAGCACTTCTGTGATGGCCACAGCTTTAGGCAGGGGTCCCACTCTTGCTGGGTGAAGATATCCGTGATTTCTCTGTTTGGTTAGCTGGGATGGCCAAGCTTAGGACACACAGCAAGTGAAGTAAGGGATCTGATCATACTCGCCATTCAAAGCAGAGAAGCAGAGTAATCATCAGAGGAAGAGCTCTTCTCTCTCTTCATCTTCTGTGTCCACACTGAGTTTGTAGTGTCCTGTCTGTTCCCATCTTCAGGAAGAGATCTTTCCATGTTAGGGTTTGGGCTCATAGCATTCAACCTGCTGGAGCTTGGATCATTAAGTTTCCAGACATATGGTGAGGATTCTGGCTCACAGTCTTTCTCTCGGGTTGAGTTGGATGGGAAGGGAACTGCTGTGTATCTGTACTTGGGTGAGGTTGGATTTTCTGGGCCTTGGGAAACTTGCCTGGCCGTGCAAGGGTGAGCCTTTACCCCTGGTGCCCTCAGGAGCTGGGTAAATGTACTTGGTAAGGCAAAGTCCACCAAATGTCAACAGGCAGGTCGTATTACCTCATGGGCAAAGCTGCCTATGAAAATGGTTTCTGGATGATTTTGCCTCAAATGCTCTTCTCCCTTTTTTGTTGGCTGGGTGAGGTTTTCTGTTAACCTCCCTAGCTCCTTGCCATCTCCAGGATAAAGGGTTTGAAGCACCTTGCTGAGCCCAGCAAGCCCAGTTGGCAAGTGCTGGTCTTCCATGTTTCCTAGAACTGACTTGACAGCGAGCTGTTACTGGGCTCTGTCCTTTTCCTTCCTTATATCTGAACAGAAACATATTTTGACAGGCCAGCGATGCAGAAAATAACTTGCTGCTCTCCAACTGTTGCGTCCCTTGACCCCAATTAGAATGTGGTGCATGTAGAAGTGTCAGCTTACTGCTTTCTCTCTGCTCTCCATCCCCCTGACCAAAATTCCCTTTACAGAGATGACACCTGAGTGCTTTGCGGGGTGGAAGTCATTGCTGACCAAATAGACAATCAGAGCGGATCTGAAGGCCAGCTCATCTGGTGTTTTTCTGGCCCTTGTTTCAGAAGAAGGTGCAGGAAAGCTGTCAGAAAGGAGATAGGAGATGTTTCAACCTCTGGGAATACTTCCCCTTGACCTGTCTGCATAGGGTTGGACCCATCTCTGTAGCGTTGGCTTTTGTAACACGAAGTTGTATGCCCCTTGTAGACACCCAGCTTGGTATCTGAGTATTTCTTTTCAACAGTTAGTGTCCTCGTAGCTGAAGCTGTGGGGGATGTGTAAGGGATTCCATGGACTGGGAGTGAGGCCATCCATGAAATGTTTCTGTGGGATTCAGGGCCATCCAAGACTGCACATGTTCCTCCTGGCCTTCATGCAGAGGACCCACTGGTAGCTCATCTCCCTGGAAATGGCTGGATTGCAGTGTCATTATTTTACACACAAGGCATAACAACTCACTAACTCGCTCAGGACAGGAGAGCAGAAAGCAGGGCAGGACTTACGCCTGAGACGTATCTGAATTTTCCTCCCACTGCTTTGAATGTGGAATTGTTGGTACTGGATGTCAGGCACGTTTCAAATCACAGCTGCCTTGTGCTCTCTGATGCACAACCTCTCATCAGGTTATCTGTGTGTGATTCAACGGGATGAGAGGAGGACAGGGCTTCAGACTGTGACTCATTCAGTCTTTTCCCACTGCTGCTGTAATTCAAGTGGAAATCTCAGAAGATGGTAAAACCTTCAGGCGTGTTAAAGATGCCAGGCTTTAAGTGCATATGAATGAACCCAGAGCTCATTTTGAACTTGGAAAAACAGGGTAGGCTTGCTGCGATCTTATTGCCTCTGCCTGTTGCAGGGTATCATTCTCTTTGAAAAAAGTGGCTGTGTGGCGGTGGTATCCATGAGCTTTTCTAAACCCCTAATGTAGAGGGGGCTCTTGTATAGACAGTAAGGAGAAAAGCATCAGGCTTCTCCTAAAGGTAATTAAATAGCCCAAGGAAGAGTGCTTGAAGAATTTGACAGGGTGCTTCTGTGTTCATTTGTTGCCCTGTCACCTGAATTATTTTATCATGGTTCAACTCGGGACCAGCACAGGGAAACAGAACTGAGCATACAGAGTGCAACAGTTCGTAAAGGCATCTGCCCTCGATGTGGGGTTTCTCTCCCCACAGGGTACACAGGGTCTTCATGTAATCACTGAGGATGGACCCTGGCCATGACTCTCCCTCCCCATCAGGCCGTTAGGATTCATGCACACACTCTGCACTCTCTGGACACTAATGCTGGATTCCTCTGTGCGCCCTCTGGCATCCCCTCTGGTCTTATTAGGCAAGTGTTGAGTTGGAAGTGGAATATCCTCTTGCCAGTGGATGATGGAGCTCAGTGCAATGGTCTTTGCACTCTGCACTGCAGTGACTTTCCTTGGTTCTGCTGAAGCTGAGTTTGTAATGGGGCTGGTCATCTTGACCTTCTCTGCAACGTAGGGCACATGGATGGCCCTTTATCCAGGCCTGGGTGTTGACTGTCCTACACAGGCGCCTGCTTGGAGACAAGGGTAGGGTTTCAGAAACCCTCCAGTCACTCAGGAGAGGAGATCCCACTAGAAACTCAGTAAAGGAAATCCAAACTGTGGTCAGAATGCTGTTACATCAGTATTTTGATTTTAAATAACTGGAGATATAACTCATGCAAAGAACCCCCATTTTTTTTGTCCTGTAACAGCAACAAATCTTATATCCACTAAACAGTAAACAGTGGCAACCACCACTGCTGCCATATGCATCTTCCAAAGCAACCAAAAGAAATACAACCGTCTGTCTTTATTTCTGTGTGAGAAGCATTTGATGCCAAGGTGTAGTGCAGTCTCGGATCTGAGTAGGTCTTTAATGAATTAAGTGGGTAATAAGTGAGTGACGGGTGGCAGCATGACACTGATTGAGCTGTGGTGGCTTCACACAGAAGAAACTTCTGTCTGTGCGGTTGGAATGAGTGGCAGCTAAAGAGCTGCTTAGTAATTTGTGCCATGAGAGAGGAAAAAATGTTATGGTAGGGCAGAGTGGAGCTCTCTGATCAGATCAGTCTCTTTCTTCATTTTCTTCTGCACTCTACATGGGGATGCTAAAATTATTCCTCTTGGAGGGACCGTGCATGGCCAGCTGAGGAAGGATGCTAGTATGAAGAAGGTTGAGAAACTCTGCCTTTTTCTTCCTGTGTTTATCAGAAATCTTAACCTGAAACAGAGAGAGGAAACCTGTTCTTGCAAATAGTGCTGTCAACAAAGCCCTGCCTTTGCTCTCTGGCTGGAGGGCCTGGAACAGGGTAGCAATGTTTATTTTACAGAAGATAAGCTTTAAGATGATTTTTTTTTTTTTTTTGGGCTGACAGCTATCAAGGAATTTTCTTCCTTAAATAAGAGAATAACTGCCCAATCTCCAGCTTTATTTTAACCTGAAAAATATTGGTTGCTTGACAATTGTTTGAAAACGGATTTCTGGATGAAAACCTAATGAATGTCTCAAAAGTTGATTAAGAAGGAGGGGAGATGCTAAGTCAAAGTTTTCTAGCTGGAAATAGTGATTTATTATCCAGCTATCTTTGCAAATGACAAAATAACTAATTAGATACAATTCATCATCAGAACTTGAAGCTGCCACTGGAATAAGTTAAAAGATTTTATGAACAATTTGTAGTCTCAAATTCTGATCTAAATGTAGCAGAGAGTGCATTGAGAGTTAGTCAAACGCGTTGAGACGCTGGGAAAGGCTTAATAAGGTTCTCAAATTCTGCCCCCCTGTAGATTTTTTTTTTCTAATGAAGGATTTGAAAAGGGCATTTTAGAATGATATTTTATACAGTAGCAGTCTTTTCCCATAAAACATCAGCTATAATAATTATTTTTATGCAGATTCTGAGGCACAGAGAGATTATATGACTTTCTCAAGGTCAGGCAGTGAGTCAGAGGCAGAACCAGTGAATGAATGAGAGTCTTCATTCAGGGGCTATGGCATACACAAATACCCCTCACCTCTATAATCTTCAAGGCTAGATGCACTCAATCTTACTGAGTCCGATGTCCCAGCATCTCCTAACCCAGTTGTTTCAGCAATGCAGCTCTGGGAGTGGGTGACGTGCTCCCAACCATCTCTGGTTGATCCTTGGAATCAGCATGACCTGCATGAAGCTGCGGAGTACACGGTCCTTGATGGGTCAGCTGCCAGGGGGTGGTTGGGGTGATGAACAGCTTCTAATTGGCTGTGTTGTCACTCAGTATCCCAGGTGGAAGTTGTGGAAGGGGTCAGGCAGAGGATTTCCTGCATGGCTTTCTACTCATAAAGACTGGTGCTGAATTTTAAATACTCACTGTGTGATTCTCCCTGCTTTCCTGGGGTCACCTGGAGACTAGAAGTCCTGCAACCTTAAGTACTGCAACATTTCTACCTGTAAGAACTTGTGCAGCGGTGAATCTTGCATTGATGCAGCTTCTGGCCAGGACTGGGGTGGGATTTGCAGACTTTTCTGATTAGCCTAGTTCAGCCACACCAGGTCCCAGGGGACGTATAAACTGTAGCGATTGTATGCTCGTTCGGTGAAGTTGGCTGTCAACTGCATTCCTCTTTGGACATTGTTTATGCCTCCTGATATCTCCTAATGAATTATTAGCTATGGAAAAGACTTACTGCTAAGATACCGTAGCTAGTTTAGTCTCCTGGTCACTGCAGGTTTGCTTCCAAATATGTTTTGTTCTCTTTTAAGCGTCTTGAATGCTGGTCCCTCCTGACATTTCCCCTGGGCCTCTCTCCTGCAGTCCGATAGATCTTGCTGTCAGGAAGTTACTCCTCATACTCAGGCTACTTCTTATCAGTCTGTCACTTTTTCAACTCATTGAGCTAATAGTTTTCCCATTACAAGAGCTGTCTCTCTGTGTCCTTTTGCTCCGGTCTTCCCAAGGGAACCTCTTTCTTCTTGCATGAAAAGAGGGTCAGACTAGATGACTTTACAGGTCTTTTTCTCCCCTCCTGCTCTAACTTCTTGGAGTCTGAGAGATTCTGCATCTGACCTACAATGAACTCTGCCAGAGTGTATAAAAGAATAGATTTAATAAAATAAGCAATGAAGACATCAGTGTTCATAAATTCCACAGGTTTAGACATTCTCATGAATTTGAGAATTGTATGCGAGAAGGGGTGAAACACGGTCTTTTCTGTCCTGAACACATGTGACTTTTGGGGGTATTGGGAAAGGCTGAGTTATTCTGGTGCTGAGAAATAGTTTCTCAGATTTGTAGCAGGGTTTTCAAAGGATGAGAAGAGACAGGAAAGAGAAGGCAGGAAAAACAAACAGGAAAGATCACTTCTGAGGAACCAAGACAAGGCTGAAGGCCCTTTCTCCACATAGAGTCAATCCAGGACTGGGACACCACTGAAATCTTCCTCACACTCTATCCATCTAAGGCTCATAAAGGCAGCTGTCATAAAGGCATCTAGGCTCCAGATGTGCACAGATGTTGTGTGGAGTTGTGCCCCACTGTGCACCAGCATGTGGCATCATCAACAGTGTCCTGCATTCCCAGTCTCCTCTCTGGAGGACACCTCACCAGTCAAGCAGCTGGGCTGGAGAGAACAGTATTGCTCACTGCTGGTTAAGCAATAATGAAATGAATAGCCTCTTAACATTCTTACATTAACAACAATGTTAGCGTGTCAGTAACTATTTACAGTGTAAGTTACACAAATGTCATTTTGGTACACTGAGCACTTCATCTTTGCAATCCTCTGCCACAGCAATGAAATCGATCAGCCATTCGGAAGAGAAACACACCCAGGAGATAGCATTCTTAATGGCACTGGGCCAGGCTTTCGAAGATCTGTATGGGAGGCAGGTGAGCAGAGAGGGGCTCGCA
>NW_010239298.1:24829-54152 GCF_000690775.1 Eurypyga helias
GCATGGGACCACTCTGAGTCCAGCTGAATTGAAGGCTTAGTTACCCGGGGAGGACATTTGGAAGGCTTTGAGAACAAGTCAATCATCTCCTCCTCGAGACCTCATAGTAAGCACCAAATCAGTGTGCTTTCCAGGGCTTTGCAGAATTGTGTTTTAAAGGTCTGAAATCATTTCACTTGTCTTGCAGAGATTGCTTCCTGCAGTAAAACACCTCTCCTTGTACTTCCTGCCTACCACCCTGAATCCTGGGCATCCAGAGGCCCTTTTCCCCACCTGATATCTTGATTCTGTACTGGCAGTGAGTGCAGATGGCCTGGATGCCCCCTTGGATTAGTAGCTGGATTTGATCTTGGCATCCCTAATTGGTCATTTGCAAGAAGAGTTGATCTCTGACATTATGGTTCAGATTCATAGGGTATGGAGGCACTTAACTACTGAAGGTGCCCAAGCCTTGTTCTTTTAAGTCAGAATACGCTGAAGTGTCCTTAGAAACTTAGAGCAGGATGCAGTTCCCACTGAAGGCAGTGGAAAACCCTGAATGGGCTTTTTATCCTGCTTTCTTCTCTAATGAGAAGGTAGTTAGAATTTGGAAAGTGACACATTTACATGGATTGTTTTGTTGGCATTGATCTCTGCAATCAGAGAGACCCTGCTATGCAACAGTGCAGGCAAATTGCTTTCTGCTGCTGTCCCTCTGTTTTCCTCTGCAAGATCCTAAAGCTTGCTACGGAAGCCAGCTATGTCAGGATCCATGAATATTTGTCAAGGTGTGTGAGATCCATTAACATGGGTCTCTATGTGAGGAGAGAATATGACAGCATTTGAAAGTATTTTGTTGTGGTTTCAGACATAACAGCAGCTGTGGCAAATTCACTTTTGTCTATTAAAAAGACAAAAACACATAGGAAAGAGAAAGAATCCCATCACTTGGAGGATTAAATAGAGCCTACAGCATAACAGGCTCTTTGAAGGTCTGGATGTGATAAAAACGCACATGCCCATCTGACAGACAGCAAACACTGAAGTCAATAGAATTACATCAGGGATAGATTTGAATTTGGCCCCTTGCTCCTCACTTTCCGCTGTCAAATTATGATTTCAAGGCAAAGCATTATAGATGATATATAGAACAGGGAAACGTGGGGACTGTGTAAACTAATACGGATGCCTGAGCTCCTGCAAGCTCTTGAGTCCTAGCAGAAGAACTGATGAGCAGGAGTGGTTTCAGCAAGAAATCTTAAAGGGTTCAAATCAACCAGAAGTGTCAGTCAAGTAGGCCGACAATGCTGGGAAATCAATGCTGAATTCTCAAAGAAGAGCGAGCAGGGAAAATGATACCATTTGTTTGCAATTCTAATACAATGAATCAACAGATCGCTTGCAAAATGCTCCTAATGAAAATGCGCATATAGATGTACAGAACCAAGAGGGAGAGAGACAAGGTATCTGGGCTAGTGAGGAGAGGGGGGAACTGAATCTAGGTTTTGCTGCTGAAATTTGAAAGTGTTCTCGTATATCTAGGATGGATCTGTCATCCATAAGGTCCTGGGAGAGCGTGGCAGTGAAAGATGTAAATTTTTGCCAAGGGAGAAGAGGTTTTGATAAAGAGGCAGTTGTTGCTATGGTGGGGTCAACTGTTTTGTAAAAATAGCAAGCCTGGAAGCATGGTATAAAGCCTGAATGGATTAAAGATGATCTAAAAACTGAGACAGGTCTTTGAATAGACAGCCCCGGCATTATTCCACTATTTTCTTTTCCTGGTGAGAAATCCAACTTCTACCACTGTGTGATTTTTCTGTTGGTCTTTGGTGGTTTCTTTTTGGGGTGGGGAGTTGTAATTTCCATGGAAAGTGGGTAGAGATCAATTGCTCATTGTCTTTTCCAATGTAAGAACTGGGGACTTTCTTGGGAATTAGCAGATGTCACGTTCAAAACAAATGGAAACTTGTTCTGGGGGGAAAAAAGCCATTTCTCTGGTCACAAAAACTAATTGACGGGTAGAACTTCCTGCTGCAGGACATATTTGGGGTTCAAAAAAGCAGTCAGAGCAGTCTGTAGCAAAGTAATCTGTGGAGGTCCGTTAACTGTAAAATTTCTACATTTCGCTTGGAACATCCTTCAGCCTAAAAGTCTTGGAAATAGTATTTTGGGCACATATTGCTGTATGTTTACCCTTTTCCTCTGCTAGTCTCTTGGCATCTGCTGTTGGCCATTGCCAGAGGCAGCTATTTGCTAGCTGGATCTTTGACTAGACCCAGTAAGGCTGTTCATACTGTCCAAAAATCCAGGGTTGTCTTCTCCCTCCTCAGTAAAGGCTGTACAAATAGACAGCTTGCTACTTCTACTCAAATATGATGGGACTCTCTAGGGTGTATGACTGTAAGGTGTCTTGTTCAGGATGTATCTGAGTATGCCTTCAAGAGCAGTGACAAAGGGGATGCTGCATTCCCACAAAATTAATCACCCTTTTTCTATACAGTTACAGTCTGAGCCAAAGCTGACGGAAGTTGCTGGGTTTGTCAGTTGTTGGATAGGGCTGAATCTCAGTTTTTCAGTCCCAAAAGATGGGTGTGGGCAGCTTGCCTCAGGCTGTTGGCTGGAAAGGAGACAGATTGTCACCTCTGGATTAAGAAAAGAATGGCATTTTTAATTATTTTCCAACTATTCATTTCTCAGTAATACCAAGAAGAAGCAAAACCTAGATCCTCCTCCAAATAAGAAAAAAGTGATTAGGGTGCCACAGGAGAACAGGTGATGCAGGAAGACCAACTGGGGATCTGAATAAAAATTCTGAGCCAGGTGACCCCAGGGGTTACCTGTGATCCATGTTCATTCTTGGAAAAGTGCTGTGGGCGAGGAGCAAGCTGGTTCTGAGCACTAAGTTTTCAGGTGGTCTGGCATCTGCATCTTCTGGAGTCTCATCTGTCTAGACCATGATGGAAGTTGATCAATAATTGCTGTAATATGGGGTGCATCCTCAAAGAAGGGTACAAGTGAGGCATTCCCTGTGGATGGAAAGGTGCTCATATCCACAGTGATAGACTGGAAGTAACAGTGTAATAGGACCAAAGTCCTGCTGTGCAGTCTATTTATCCAACAACTGGTGGGATAAATAGACTGGAATGATGCACAGTCACGAGTCTACTCATCTTGACTGCTTGTCCAGAAGGATGTCCATGGCTTTCTTCCTGATAGGACCATTGGGTAGCAGAGTAATAAACTCCTTGTGGAATTGGCCCAGAATATCTGTAGTCTTCTTTTTCCTCTAACATGCAAATACGTGTATTCTGTCATTAAATGTAAGTTGGGATAATGGGAAAACTTAGTGGGTAACTTCTTATTCGATGTCAGAGAAGGTGGCGCTCTCCCCTTCTCATATGAGAGCCAGCTGCATTTTCTCTCAAAGCAAGTTTAATGGATTCCTGAATTTCTCCCAAGACTTTCATGCCTGGCTCAGAAAGAGGAAAAACAGTGCTAGTTGCACTAAGCAGCTTTCTCCCAGGGCTCCCTGTAGCTTTCCCAGGCAATGACCAACATGGAAGGCAGAATTCTGGCTTTAGGAGTATGTGGGCACTGTGCATCTCCACATCTGAATTAACACTCTGCTCCCTCAGCACTGGAAATCTCCATTGAAGCAGGGCAGGAAATTGGGTTCCCTGACCCTTCTCTTCCTTTAGGGGAGCTGCATGGGAGAGCAGGGCTAATTTGTGTCAGGGTAGGTTTCTGCTAATTATATTGCTTTTCTCCCCCCCAGCTGTCATTTTTTCCTCTTCCCTCTTTATTCATCTTTTCCCCCAACCCTCTATCTCCTTTTCCCAGTGCTTTCAGCTTCTTCTGTTTTCTCTTTTCCTTGTTGCTTCCCTAAATGCACAAAACAACCTGTGTATTTCCAGCTTGGATGTACTGGATATTAGGTTGAAGAGGACAACAGAGACGGACTCCATGACAAAGAACAAGTATGGAAACACACTGGGGAAAAGATGTCAGGAAGACAAACTCTTGTGTATCAGGGGAACCCTGATCTTCCCTTTAGCCAGGCACTTCAGGTACACAGGCTGTCCTGGGATTTCCACTGCTTACACTCACTGGAACGAAAAACTTGGGGAACAAGCTCTGATTTCAGGCTAAAGTAAGCTGAACTTAGGGTGAAGCACAGCTTTGCTTGTCTACACTGGAAGGTGTGTTATTGCAGGTGCTTGCTGATCCTCATCGACTGAACCAAGACAAACTCAGTAACAGCTAGGGTTGACTTTCATCTCCACACAGTTGCTCTAAGTTCTGCCCATCCAGGTCAGTTTAAGACCAGTATAACCCACTGTGTATCCAAATGGTTGGCAGAAGCCTTGTGAAGAGTAAGAATATGGACCAGCTTAATTTTCCCAGCTTCCAGTCGTGTGTGTTGTAAGGAAAAGTTTTGAGGAAATTTTAGACTCTGCTCTTCAGGCTGGAGACCGGACTTAGATCATTAATTTCCACAGGGATTTTTTTTAATGTGGTCCACACCGGAGCTTTTGTTCTTTCTTCTGAAAGGCTTTTTTATGGTTTGGGTTGGATACCACATCATGGGAATGGTCCAGGGTGTTACCATTGTTTTAGTGCAACAGGGATGTACCACCTCCCTGTGCAAAGCACATTGCTAGCGCTGCTTTTGGCAAAGCATCTTCTAAGGCCTGTTACCTTAAATCTGGTTCTCATTCAATGCAATCTTTGGTTCTTGCCTCTTCTTTTCATGAGAGGCTGGTGTGGTTTCTTAGCATCCTTAGGTGCATGGAGGTGGCTGCTATCTCCTGGGAAGATGGAAGTGCAAACTGAACTCTTCTTTTTTCCATACTTCCTTGCATCATCCCTGGTACCAAAGGAGATGTGCTGGCTCAGAGAGAACAAAAGCAGGTGACTTGAGTAGGGCTGTTTGGAGGAAAAATGGGAAGGCAGGAATTTGCTGATGGCAATGAACTGTTTCCATCATTCATGTTTTGGAGAGCACCAGCAAAATAGATGGGCTGAAGCTGGATTCATTGCTGACTCTTCAAAATAAAAAAGCCCTTGACTATTTCATGGGTTTATATGAAGGGTAAATGCTACGCTAAGCTATTTGACAGCAGGACATGGGTGTTGTTATCACCCTTGTCTTCCTTTAAATTTCCATTTTTATTTAAAGCTATTCTCTTCTCCCAGTAGATGAAACCTAGAGCTATCTCCAAGGTTATCACCAACTTATCTCCTTCCAAGGTCTGTAACACAGGTAACTGGGGGAAAGTCAAGTAGCAGGGAGAATGAGAACGAAGCTCAGAGCAGGCAACAAATGACCTCAAATCTGAGTGGGAGGAGAGTTATGAGGCCTCCAGTAACCATGAGATGGAGCCCTACCTTTGGAGAGTTACGTGCAGGAGCAAAATAAACACTGCTCCTGAAGTCAAATCTCTTTTGCGCTTTCAGATAAAGCAAAAGCGTATCAGCCATAGGAGAAAGGGCCAGTGCAGGTTGTGTTTAATACTCAGGATATGAGGAGGATACGAAGAGAAGGAAGACCTGAAAATACGTTTTTCCCTATCAGCACTTGGTGAAAATCCATTACTGATGTCTCTGCTTGAATCTAGACTTGGAGGGGTAAAGGCTGGCCTGTCACAAACTCGCTGCAAGTTGTCAGCTCCCTCCTGTCTAGGTTTACATGGCAGGTGAATAATCTCTTTCAAACAGTTGCTTTTATTCATAGGGATTGAAGCTTCCTTTTGAAACATCAAATCCGATGATGAAATTATGGGTGGTGTGCATGGGAGAAATCATCCTTTCTGCCGTTGCTGAATTGCTCAGAAGGGGAAAAAACCCAGCCCCCAGGAGCAGTTCAACTTTTGTGGAGGTTTGATAAAACCACCCCTGCTTCTTGTTGGTTTTCATTTCCTTTCAACGCTATTTAGCTGCATCTGTAATAAAGGGAAAGGATTTCCACGGGCTGTTGCTAGCTGGAGTTCTGCTGGGGATGGCTTTGTGCTCTGCCTGCCGTTTTCCTCTCTCCTCTGGCATGCCACGTGGCTCTTGCCTTCAAGCTGTCAGGTTTTTTTCTTTCTTTTTTTTTTTTTAAAAAGAGGAGGGGTTTTTCCTTCTCCAGAGATAAACATGATGACTTTTTCATGAGCGTGGAAAAGCCAATAACTCCAAAGTACTTCCAAGGCCCAGCTCTTACCTGATAGTCCTTTGCACAAACAAGGGACAGTTAATAACTGTCCATGCAGGAGGTATTTAATTGATTCTATGCAGTAACATTGCAGGGAGTTGTGGTGGGGCTTCTTGTTGTTGTTTGCTTGGGTTTTTTTGAAGCAGAAGTATATGAGGGAGAATTACTTATTTCCTTCTCCCAGAACTGTTACCGTATTAAACTTGTCTTCCGCAGGTGCAACTGTTTTCTGATTCAGTTGACCGTCTCTCCTCTCTAAGTGAAATTATTATCCTCCCGCATAGTATAAATTACACGTCAGACTCCTTTTAGGAAGTTTCAGGCTGGTTAGTTCAGAGACAGCACTGCAAAAAGGAGGCCAATTGTTTTTTATTGGGGGACAACTTTCTTTGCAGAGTCGGCCGTTGTGTATCATAATGTAATTTCCTATGCAGAGTCAAGTTTATGTGCTTTGACAGGTCCAGACAAATGTAATATCCCACCAGGATCCGAAGCAGCTTTTCTGTAGTGGTACTCACCTTTATTTACGTATTTATTCTATTTCAAAGTGAAGGTGGCTCTTACTTAATGGAAAAACCATACTGAGATCCCAGAGCTGTGCAATAGTGGAGGATTTATTCCTGTTGGTACAGAAAAGAGCATCAGTCAGTAACAACTACCAGTCACTCACGTGCTGCAATACGCATTTTCAGAAATCCTTCCACTCCTTTCAGTTATTTTTCCTTTTTGTGGGATTGAAAACAACCCTGGGTAGAGGGTTCACTCTGGATCTGACTGTGGTCCCACCCTGCATGTGAAGACAAAAGCTCCTTGCTCCTGGGGGCAGGTGAGGTGACATGAGGATCACATGAGATTCCAGACCTCCATGTGGATAACACACAGCTGATGGGATCAGGAGCTGATTTTGCTCATCAAGTGATGGGAAGGGCAGAGGATAGGGCGTAGCAGAGCTGCACTTCTTGATCCTTTACCAGTAGAGATTCGAGGCTAAGAGAGCAGGAAGAGGGCTCATGTTTGTCATGAATAAATCACACTGTAACAGCACTAGGGATCAAAGCAGTTTCTGCATGGACTGGTCTGCAAGAGGTGGGTCTTAAAAGGGTAAATTGAATGAAGAAATTCAGAAATTCAGTGCACACCCTCTGTAGGTTTTGAACGAGTTCTGGGTTGGGTGCAGGGTCTCTGCTTTTGCGCAGAGCTTTGGAGAAAGGTGAACTGCCTCTTGGGTGGATTCATGGATTCTGAAGGAGAACATTCCTTTCCCCATTTTCTCCTTGAAGGGGAAAGCAGGATCAGTGCTAAAACTACTCTGCAATGCTGTCTTTTTCTTCCCAATCTGGGTCCAGCTAAGAGGGTGCCTGCTAGCCTGGTTTTGAGTCGTACTTTTACTTTTCCCAGTGCTGACAACAGAGGTGTCCCTGAAGACTTGAAAAGCCCATCAATTCTGTAATAGTGCTGAAAAGTGGATGTGGGCAGATATTGGGGTTCAGAGTTCATCCTCTGGGCACAAACCTGAACAAAGCCTGCAAATCAAATACTTTGGGGTGATGAGGAGCTTACAGATGGCGGGGAACTGCATCTTTTAAGTAATAATTTATGCCCGTGTTTCTGCTCCTGTATTTTTCAACCTTTCTTGTTGTTTCTCTCCCTCTAAAGAGCAATGTCTTACTGGGGATGGGGTAAGCCCTGAATTCAAAGACAAGCAGATAGCTGGAGATAGTGTATTACCCACCCCTGTTGCACAAATTAGTGAATTTGGGAATTCACCTGCATGGTTGTAGGCCAGATAATATTTCCTGTACTTTAATTGAGCATCTGAATCTCCATTTCTTACTAGGTGACAAAAGCAGGGGCTGTAGTCTCCACGTTGGAGGCCAGCAAACTTCCACTAAGGTCCATGGTACACGAAGCTCAGGGATGTTGCGTTTTCCAGAGCTGGGTATGGGATCTAGGTGACAACTGGACAAGCCGTTACGACTTCAGGGTTTTATTTGCACCCTTAACGCAAAATTAGCTCTGAAACCTTGCTCAAACCACTTGACCTGGTGCTTAGGTTCATCTTTTTAGAAAATAAGGCAGTTTGTTCCGTTAACATGCATGTCACCAAGAGGAAGGGTTGAGCTTTCCAGGGTGGAATAGGAAGTGTGTATTGAAGGCATAGCTTTCCAACACTGACTAACACAATTTTGGTCTTTTTTGCTTGGTTTTGAGTTGGGTTTCTCTTTGGTTTCTCATGAATGTGCTAGTCTAACCTTGCACATGCAGTCTGACCCACTGACCACTTGTACCCGTGCATGTACCCTGTGCAGTGGTAGAATGATTATGCATGAAAGTTAACCCCCAGCTGGTGGACAGCGTGGTGTAGCACGTTGGGTGTCAGGGTGTTGGAGAGGTAGAATTATGTTCTTCTACTGCTTATCTTGTGCATGATAATGTAGAAGAAAAACCTCAAAAAACTTAGATTTTTGTACATTTTTTTTCCCCACCATTCCCAGAAATGTGTACTTAAATGGAGGTTTTCCCAGCCAGAGATCACTTCCAACAGTGTACAGTGCCTGACACAATGGGACCCTGCTCTTGGTTATGACCTCTAAATGTTGCCATAATAATAATAATAATAGTATGTGGCTTTTGGCACATCACCTATTAATCACAGCAGCTGTCAGGCAAAGCATTAAATGGGAATAGCTCCCTGCAAGAAAAAACAAATACAACAACACCCTGTGGCTTGTGGAGCATGAATCTACACTCTGGAGGGTGCCAGAGAAGGAAGGAAGGGCTAAGCTGTGACATTTCTCTCAAATTTGTTAACCTTGGCTGGTGTTCAGATGCACAGTGTTCAGCCGAGGCGGTGTTGAGGAGGGGGTCTCCGGAGAGAGTGAGCGTTGTTAAATATTTACAGTGAGCAGAAGCTGAAGTGAAGGTGCGCAGAGGCATCGGGGACAGAGTGTGCCAGTGGGGACGAGGATGTGGCTGGGATGGATGGTTTATAGGCTGCTACTGCGTTTAATGCCTGCGGTGGATTTTTCTTCCCCAAACCTGCCTGCGTGCTTTTTGAAGCCGTGCAGATCTTGAGCATCCAGGATGCCCTGAGGCAGGGAGCTTCATGGTTTTACAGCATGTTGTGCAGAAATGTAGCCCCCATCATTTTAAGCCCACCGCCCATCAGCCCCCTTGGAAAAAGCAGCGAGCTCTGTCAGGCACTTTGTTGCGAGCCCGTGGAATTTGGGCTGTGTTGGTCCGATGTGACAGCCCACTTGTTTGTGCGGTATATCGTAGATACTTCCTATAAGCAGGATGGGTAAATGTGTTCAAAATTCACTCTCCAGAGACAGTCCATGAAAATTGCTCCATGTTTATGCTTGCAAAATTCCCTGCTGCTAAACTGGTCTGACTGCAGAAAGCAAACTGGTCCCTTAGAACATCTGCAGAAAGCAAACCCGAACAAAGTGAGATTACTGTCAATTTGAGTTTATTTGAATTACTGGAGGAGTCCTGGTCATGGATCAGGGCTAAACATGTACAAATAATTGATTTTAGGTTCACTGGCTGAAAGCAAAGACACATTGAAAAAAATCTTTTGGTTGACCTAAAACACTTTCTTTCAGTTTTCTGTTGTAATAAAGACATGTTAAAAAGCAGCAAAATAAGGTACTGCTTTAACACAGGGCCCAGTTGAATATTTGAAGCTTAATGAAATATTTTTTCCTTAGTTTGGTGTTTTCTAATATTTCTGATTTTAAAATAAATTTAAAAATAATTCAAAAATAAAATATAAAGTTCTTTAATTTTGAAATTTTACAAAGAAACGTCTCAAACTTTTCAAAACTGTCAAGAACTTGTTTTGCTGTGGGTAATGCTTATCCTGCATTGACTGATGGCAGCTGTATGCAAGTCAAAATCTCTGTCCAGTTTTAGTCCAGACCCCGATGTGACAGATGCTGTATAAATAGGGAGCAGGAAGATTTTTAACAAAGATTTGTGACACTTTCTGCTTGAGGAAGTTTGTTTTATTAGACTGCTTCAGATCTGAGGCGGAAGGCATTAGGCAGTTTTGATTGCTTGGGTTACACTGTTTAAATTTTCACTATGAAATCCCAGGGGAGTTGGGGTGAACTTGAGCTGGGAGCTGATTTAAACCATCTAAACCAGATCTGCTGTTCTGGAGTTGAACCACAACTGAATTTAAACATTTTCTTCTTGGGTTCGTTAGAAACGACGACATTGCAAGCAACATGAAAACTGCCATGAGGTATCATCTCATAATGTAGCACCTTGCTGGCTCCAGGTAGCAGAGGACAAAGTGCGCTTGAACCAGACCGGTGGAAATAACTGTTTTTTAAAACCATGATCCCCTGTGTGCTGTCGAGGATTGAGCTGTTCACCTCCCCGCAGCCCTGTTGACACACCGTGTGGTACCCACCACAGCGGCTGGCTCCCCCCTGGATGGTTTGATGTCTGCAGGCAGCACTCGCAGCTTGTGGGTTTTGGGGCAGCTTTGCAAGCCACCAAGGGCTAAGCTTGCTGACAGCAGGTCGAGGGGGCGGTGAAGCAGCTTGCATTGAGATTTCTAGAAGGGAAGTGAGCGTAAGGATGGTTGCAGAGGTGTGCATGCCCAGAGCACTGCCCTGCACCCCCTCCGCGGCATGGGGTAGGTGTCACGGCAGCTTGGCTCCAGCTATTGAAACCCCATGGGAAAGATCATCATCATCATTTCCCAAAGGTGTCCCTTGCCTCTGGGGATGCCTGGCTCCATCCATCCCAGTGCAGATACACGGGAAGGAAGCATGGACCCCAGCAGACTTCATTGGCAAATGCTGCCACTGATTAAAACAGGCTTGAGCTGCTGTAGGAACGAGAGGTTGCCATGGAAACAGTCTCTTGATGTGTCCAGGTTTTGAAACCATTTTTCCCTCTTCTCCCCCTCCTCAACACTTCTTTTTTTGCTGTTGTTTTGTTGGAGATTTGCTCTCCTGGGGTGATGTGGTGCAGATGGGCTCTTGGGACCAGAAAGGCATGGAGAGGAACTGCTCAGCTCAGGGAGGGCTGTTCAAGTGGGAGCCCCCCCACCACCACCATGGTCCAGCACTAGGGCAGAGCTTGTAGGCGTCCCGGCAGACTGGGGTCTGGGTGGAGGTCTGGAGGGTCGCAATGTTGGCATGGTGCTGGTCACCAAAGGGAGCAGTGGAAAATATCCCAGGGAAATCTTCCTCCAAAAGCACCCAGCTGGAATGCTCCTGGCATCTGAAGGGCTCTGCACTAGGGGAACCCTCCCTGGAGCATCCATCTAATATAATGACTCTGTCTCCATCACTTTGCTAGGCTTGGGAACGGTGGCAGGGATGGGAAGCTGTCTTTTGAACAACGCAAAATCAAGCAAGTGCTTCTGAGAGACAAAAATGGACATGGACTCCCTCCTCCTTCCCCCACCCCTCCCCAGGGTCCCTACCTTGGGAGAGGGGCTTTCATTTTGCCCAAGTGCATGTGAAGACCTCTGTCCCTGTGATAGTAGTTACTATGCAGCCATGTTGAAGAGCTGTTGATGGCTAGTGCAAAGCTTTGAGGAGCATTTTCCTTATGGATTGTTCAGCCCACGTTTCAGACGTTGTTTTATTTATTTTTACCATTTTCCTGGTTTGTTTTGTTTTGTGTTTTCTTTTCCGTGACAGAGGCATATTCATACACACAGAATCCTCCCTGTGTGTTTCATCCACTTTTACTTTTGACTGCTGCCTGGAAAGTCCCTTGGCTCTTTCCCAAACCCACCCCAAATGCTTTAAATTCTGCATGAGAAACGCCTCCCTGCAAGGGCTTGAGTCTGTTGCTGCCTCTTAGGGTGTCCACTTGGTCCTGTTGTAAATATCTTCCTGTCGGCATCACCAAACTTGCGTGAACACCCAACCTTTGTTTCTGGATGGTAACGTAGCAAACCAGGCTGCTTAATGTCATCATTTCAAAGCAGAGTGTCCGGACTGAGTTGTTTTTAAGGCATTCCCTGAAATCCAAGATAACCTTCCATGGACTATCTGAAAAACATGGAGATGCTGATCATTTTAGTCACAGAGTAATGCATCTTGTGTCCCAGTCCAAACTTCCTCAGCTGGACTGGTCCCCTCCTAGTTAAGCATGCTGCAATCCCTGTATATTGATCATAGCAATGGTAGATAACCACATCCTCAAAAACGTAGTCCTACCTGATTTAGATGCCTGAGTGAGCTGCCTGGCTACCCCTGGGCTTTCACTGGCAATGCAGACCCCTTAGTCTCTATCTTAGATCTGAATTGCTCTCCAAAGGTGCCTTCTTCATCTCATTGCCTGATGCAGCAGCATCGGGTGACTAGTTTCCTATGTTACCTGAAATTTATGTGGTATGAGTCCAGGTCTGAATACTCGCTGTGGTGATGAACCACAGATGAGTTAATTTGGAAATATCTGTGTCACTTACCTGTGTAATTCCCCAAGCTTGGGTTGCACTGTCTGATTTATTGTAAATGATAGAATGGCTATTTTTGTACAAGGATCTCTTAATGCTTCACCCACCCAGCAAGACCTGATAAGTAGGAAGCACAGGAGGCCACCAGCCAAGCTGGAGAAGGAACCTCCACGAAGTCATTGCTCCAGCCCTTTTGCTCCTACTCCAAGATGGTATGAATGTACATTCACACGTTGTGAATGGCTTTTGGCACATTCACATAACATTTTTGTTACTTCCCATGCCTGATTTTCAAATTTCAAGCCCTCCTGAAAAGCTTGGACAGTTTCTCACTTTCATTGCTTCTTAAAAGGGAACAGAGAAGCCCTAGAGTCCTTCTGCAGGAACGTCTCAATCAAAGGTGTCATGAAAGGGGGTTAATTTCAAAAGCTATGAATTACACCTAGATCCGAAGGACATTGTAAATGGTGGATTTGCTGAGCTCAGGAGGTTAAGGAATGAAGGGGAATTCACAGTTAACATCTGTGACACACTGAGTCAGGATGAGAGAGCATTCGTAGTCAGAGCAAATATCACAGGCATTTCCCAGATCTCATGCTTTTGGGAGATTTTTAATTACTCTGATGTTTGTTAAGAGTCGCTTACGGCCAAATAAGTGGTTTCTTAAATTTGAAGATGCTTCTCTGCTTCCAGAAATAACGGCTGAGCAGCAAATTGACCCCGGCATGTATGGCAAGGAAGATGCAGTGAGCTTAGAGCTTCTCTGAAGCCAGATCAAATATCAGTTCACATAGCGGTCCCTGCCTCCAGCCACACGAGGATGATGGTAGGAGAATTGCTTTGAAATCCACCCAAGAAAAGCATTCAGGAGTGTTCTCCTGGGTAAACGTCACCCTCCCTGGCACTGTGCTCTCTGGTAGCTCTAATGCAAGAGGTGGCAGGTGGTGAACCTATTGTACGGGGAGGGGTGAGGGAATTGGATAGGTGAAATCAGGCAGGTGTTTAGCAACGCAAACAGCAGCCATTCAGCGGGTTCCTAGCTTCACCTCCGAGCCACCTGGAGAAACCTGGGCTCCAGTGTCATAGCAGGTAATTTGGAAAAACACTCAAATAGCGGGTGGCCTGGGCCACACAGGTAAAATATCAAGCAGGTCTTTGATGAGAGGGATAGAATTGTATAGCCTGTGTTAGCTACAGATGTGCACACCAACAAGAACTGCTGATCCTCGGAGCAAGGTCTGGTTGGAGGGACTAGGGTTTTGGTAGGGGAGTGCACGTAGCGTGGGCACAGATTTGTTCCAGCATGTGGAGCTGCTCTCAGTGTCTTCACTTGCTGGCAGTTCCGTGATACCCTTCTGCTGGCACATCGGAGCCTTGCTTAGCTGGGGACTGTTGCATAAGCCTCACTGGGGACCTCGAGAGCAGATTAATTCCTTGAGCATCTTGCTTCTTGCTGCCGGTGAAGTCAGCTGCTCAGATGTGATCCAGGGAGACAGCTGGGCAGGGCTGAGTCTGAAACCTCCCCCAGACAGATAAAGCAGGGGAGAAAGAAAGATATTCCTCTCTCCCAAGCCCAAGACAGCTACCTTTTTGGGTGAAACCCTTTCTTGTGGCAGCTTGCAGAGTCCAGCTGCAGAAGGGACCTGTCTGCAGGTATGTCGTGATAGTAAGACAGTCAAGGCAGAGACAGAGCGTGATTAAGTCCCTCTCCTTCCCTCAGGCAGAGCTCAGCCTGCAAAAATGCTTTGGATGCGGTGGCCTGTAATTATGTAATTCTTCCTTGTTATCTTTTCTAATTGTTCTCAGCGCTGTTTCCTAAACTGATTGGAAACAATGGCAGACAGGGATGAAGTGGGAGGCAGACGTGAGCATGGCAGGCTGCCAGCGTAGTACAACGCTTTCCAGAAAGGGAGACAGAGAGAGAGAAGGAAAAAGAATAAAAAAAAAGAAAATCCACAGTGGAGACTTGGATTCCAGGACCTGAATCGAGCGGACACCTGAACCACTGCCAGGCTGGGAGGTGCTGGCAGGGGATGTCTCATTCAGGCTCATGCATATGTGCTCTGGTATTACATTCAAGACATTTCAAGCCTTCCCCCATCCCCGGCACACCTCTCCTCCCCGAGAGCTTTGCTGTTTTCCTCTATTCCAGCACTCGAATGACGCAGGTTGAACCCTCACGGGGGGGGGGCTTTGCCCGTCGCCGGGGACACTGTGGTCTTCTCCCCCTGGGATTGAGTTGTTTGTTTGCTTGTGGCGAGGGGGAAGAAATAAAAGAAAAAGGAGGGGAAGTTTTCTCTTCTTACATTTGGGGGTGAGTATGCAGGGCAGAAGGAGGGGCCTTGGGGTGAAGTATTGCAGTGAGATTTCTTCATATTTGGCAGCTGGTTTTAGGGGAACCGCGGGGTGCAGCTCCCCAGAAGCCATTTGTTATGTCGATTCTCTTTCTCTGCGAATGTCTGCTGCTCTTCACCCACTGCGCTCTCCCCATGTGGGTGAGGGTTTTTTGCAATGATGTGCATTACAGAGGTATTTGGGGATCCATCAGAGAGACGGTCTAATAACCCTCTGCTCTTCTTTCACTGACAATCCTCTTTTGCCAGCACAGTGGGCAGGGGGGAGCGTAGGACTGCTGCTATTATTTTTGTCTAGAGAAGTCCAAACTAAGCTCTGATCTTCCAGGCATAAACTCTGAGCATCAGTTTTTCATGGCAGGGGAAGAGAATGGATGTCTGTGGGGTGACATGGCATCCCACAGGGTGGGAGCCCCAAAGGCATCATCGTGATCCCTGTAGTGAGCAGGGCTAGCTAATGGGACAGGAGGCACCCCTACAGAAAGCAGACCCCATTCATCCATGTGGGATCAGTGCCAGGCACTGGAGGAGGCTTTAGGTCACCCCTGGATGTTGGCGCTGGCTGACTTGCTCTCCTCATCCCAGCCTCTGGGTGCTTAATCTCCATCTGGAGCCCCGTGTCCCAACAGTACTGTCAGCGGGGAGCATGGCAGGTCGCTGGCTGAGCAGGGACAGTCGAGGGGGGAGGAGGAATTTATCAGAGCTCTCCTCCTCCAAACCCCGTGCTGTTGTACTGTTTTTCCATCGCCGCTGACTTCTCTGCATGCTTGCAGGCTGCCGCTGCCAGCCCCGTCCCAGCTGGCCAGCCTCTCTGGCTTCTGTGACAGGCTTTCCAGGGTGGAGAGGAGAAATGCTGCCTGAGGCTTGCCCTCAGTATCGGATCGGGGGGTTCCTTGCTGCTGTGTGCTGAGTGGGGTTGGGGGGATGGGGCTGTAAGCACCAGGAGGCTACAAGCAGGGTGGTTCGTATCTGACTTGTGTAGGAATTTGAGGGTTTGGAGCTGTGGCGATCTCCAGCCGCTTCGGGGCAAGAGTGAATGAGAAAGCCAGAAGGGGCAGCTGGAAAGCAGTGGAAGTTTAGAGATGGAAGACAGAAGCGTGGCCACCTACTTCTAGTTCCTCTTGGTTCTTAGGAGAAATCATCCAGTCCACGTCTGGAGGTAAATAAGGGCTGAGGGCTAGGAGAGGAGGCAAAGCGTAAACCCTTGTCACAGGAGGGGCAGGTCACTGCAGTGATCTGTTTCCAAATGGCAAAAGCAGTCTCCCTGGACAGAACTAGAAGGAAACCACAGAATCATAGAATGGTTTGGGTTGGAAGGGACCTTAAAGATCATCTAGTTCCAACCCCCCTGCCATGGGCAGGGACACCTTGCACTAGACCAGGTTGCTCAAAGCCACATCCAGCCTGGCCTTGAAGACATCCAGGGATGGGGTATCCACAACATCTCTGGGCAACCTGTTCCAGTGCCTCACCACCTTCTCTGTGAAGAATTTCTTCCTGATAACTAATCTAAACCTCCTGGAAATACCTTGAGTGATGGTTTGCAGTCCAGGTGTTTTGGACCTGTCAGTAAGGTTGTCTCCTCCAGAAATATCTGCCACTGTCCTTTTCTGCCGGAAGAGGCTGTACCTGTGGTAATGAAGGGGAGAGGGGAAGAAAACCAAAAAACCCAGCTGTCATTGCATCAGCCAAAGGATAGATATTAATGGCAGCTGACTCTTCTCTTGAGTATACACTGGTTTCCACCCAAGGTTGCAGACCTTACCCTGCTGCAGGCCTGCTTCCTTTGCAGCACTGTACAACTCATTACATGCTTTCTGGCATGTAATGTCAGCAGCCATTGTCCCCACTGGCACACAGAGGGAGATGGGCTCTTCTGTGCTGGGAACACACCAAGAGGCAGGAGAAAGTTTGGGAAAGATGGTGTCACATACAGACTGTGATTTAGTCCCATCCGAGAGCTATACCATGTGTTAGGGAATGGTTTGATGGGTGATTTGCAGGCTGGATGTGGCCCCTGGTACAGTCCTCTCTACCCCTATCTCCTATAATCTGCAGCTCTGATGGTACCAGGGCTGAGGAAATGGCAAACAGATGAATCACAGCTCCTAGCAAATGCCTCCCTGTGTGCCGCTCTACCAGATGTGCACCACCATGAGCTGCTGCTGTCGGTCTGCGCGAAGGATGTGCTTCTGCATGAACCTAAAGAGTATAGCTCAGCTTTGTCGGAGGCTGAAGAAGTACCCTTTTCTCTCTCCTGAATATACCCTGGGTTTTCTCGGTGCTGACAGGCCCACAACTACATGGCTGGCAGATATTTTCACGTAGGGTGGGCTGCTGGCTGTTCCCCCAGCAGTGGCTGTTGTTGTCAGCTGTATAAATACAGCAACTTCTTCATTTGGCTCAGTAGGCTCTTTGCCCCAAAAGTTCCCATAATGATACAGCACAGGGGAAAAGCAGTTCCGTGTATCAGCTTTATATTTCACTGGTTTTAATTCCATTTTTCTTGTGGAATTGCCCTTTTTCTTGTGTTATGAAGCAGAAAGAACAAAAGAATCCTCTATCATTTTCTAATATACCTTTATCATCCCTTCACATTCATCTCCTCTCTGAAACGTACAGTCTCGGGGCCCATGCCAATCCCTCTTCATGAGCAGATTTTTGCCATGACCTTGATCAGTCTTGTCACAGTTCTCTGGACTATCTTTAGGGAGACTTTTAGGGTGGATGGCAGTTCTGCACACAGTCACACACTGTCAGAAGGTCCCGTCTCTCAGACAAACGTGGAAGACCACCTAAGGCTCTGTTGCAGAAGACCATCCTCAAAGAAGTCATTGGTGGATGATCTGCTGGAAAATGTGATGCTAAGGGAGATGTTTTCCCCTACAGCAACCACTAAGCCAGGGCAAATCCGGGACCGCAACACACATGGCACTGGGATGCAGGGGCTGGTGT
Organism: Eurypyga helias; assembly: GCF_000690775.1. Lineage (NCBI taxonomy): Eukaryota > Metazoa > Chordata > Aves > Eurypygiformes > Eurypygidae > Eurypyga > Eurypyga helias. Next base: position 42,744 of record NW_010239298.1, read on the forward strand.
CAACATGAGGACACTGGAAGAATCCTGAACTGCCACAGCCGTGGGGGGAGATGGTGTGAATGGGGAGGAAATCTCAGTTCTTGCAAATGCTACCTCCAGGCACATGTACCTCGTGAAGAGACAAATTATTCTCCCTCCATTTCCAGGATCGAACGATCTATCGATCAATCTATCTGGGGTTGGGAGGATGAGGTGCGTATTTGCTTTGCATTCATTACGTATTTGCATTACGTGCTTCTCTCCTGTAGAACGCAATCCAAGGGCTAGCTGCTGGGAAATGCAATCAGAGCAGCTCATGGTATTTCGGTGTGTTTCCCACAGTTGTTTTTCTTCTGTTATTAGTCCTTTTTTTTTTTCCCTTCTTTCTTAGACTAGAACAAATACAGTGCGACTGGCAGAAAATTGGCAGGCTTCAACAATCCAGAGGCAGTGATTTTTCTTCTAAGTAGCTTAATGGAGTCTATATTTTTTTTTATTGTTTTCTCAGCCTGCAGGTTGATCGAGTATTTAAAAAAAAAGAGAGAATTCAACAAGCTCTCTGCCTTCCTCCTCTTGTGAGCTTGTTTTAGGAAGTCCATGGACCTACAGGGACTCTCCTGCGTCATCCACATTTCAGAGGTGTGCTGAATTGGTCACATGCATTAATGCAGGAGGTTGAATTACACTCCAGACTCAGCCTTGAATAAAAAGATTTAAACAGAAACCAGCTCGCCTGCATCAGCACCCATGTTTAGGCATCCTTGCACCACTCTACTGGTCTGCTCTCCTCCATCCCTCTCCCTGCTTTTTGGCTGGCATCTCCTATGTCTTTCACAGTTAAAGCTCCCCCAGGTCCCTTGTCCCGCTGGGTCTCTGCTCCTTGCAGACCTGGTGTCCTTCTGCAGAGGGCAGGAGCACCAAAGCTGATTCCCAGCGTGTTGACTGCAAACAAACAGATGGACCGTTTGAAGCCCAGGTCTGGAGCACTCTCAATGATGCTCTAAATGCCTGTTCAGAGGCGATGGCAGAGCTGCTGGGTCACACTGCTTGGGAACATCCTGGAGGTCCTCCTGCAGCTCCCCTGGTTCTGCCAGGCAGCTTGAGGGAGAGGAGGCAAGGTGAGCATCCATTGTCTCACACAGCATTGACCCGTGCTCTCTTTTCTCCAGGTGATCCATGTGATGGCTGCTCAAAGCCTTTTTGTGCTTGTCCTTGGAAGTCTTCTCTGGAGTTGGCTCTGGGTTTGCTTTGCTGCTCCCAGAGATAAATCCTCCCTCTTCATTTTGCCTCGCTTTGTTGTCTGTAAGGGAGTACCATTCTTGCTCTGTTGCTCAGGTGGTGAAGCATTCTCTGGCCTGCAGCCATACCCCCTTCATGCCATGATCTCCTCAGGTTTCCTGAGCTGAGCAGTCAAATGGAACTCATGGGTGCTGCAGAAGGAAGGTGTTAATGGGCTGACACTTGTTCCCTCTCTGCTTCAGTGCAGCAAATGGAAGCTCTGGATGATATGGGGAGAATCAGTCCTCAGTTGTGAGAAAGATCAGTGTCTCGATTTCTGCTCATAATAAAATACAGAGTAATTTTCTTCGGAGTTGGGAAATTCCAGCTTCTCTCTTCCATCCAGGTTCCTAAGTAGGACCTTGCTTTTGTTCTGTTTACCTGAATTCCCCAGCTGTCTGGGGATTTGCAACTCATTTTACACAGTACAAATCCTAAGGGTTTTTTTTCAGGAGCAATGTTTTTATTTGTTTGCTTGTTTTAATGCTTTTCTCTTTGGGGAGTCTAAGCCAATATGCTATTTTTTGTGGTGAATAAGCTTTGCTGGCTCAGTTTGTCCTTGTGAAAGATCCTAACAACCTGCCACATAGCCTGTGTTTTGCTTCAGTGTCGCCAGTCTGATTGCTAGTGCTCCTGCAACCCTCATAGGTTGCTCTGAACTCCATCCTGCAAATACATTTGGGGATTTCTTAGCCCATATTGACCCACTTCTATGTCTCTCCTTACCATGTCATTGAAACTTTGGGCAAACGGGTTGCGACCTTTAAAATGAGCATTCAGAGCTCTCTGTAGGTGTAACATAATGAGGCAATGCATTCACCAGAGTTTGTCTTCCAGCCCTGCTCCTCACTGGGGCTGGGTTAATTTTTTCATGTGCTGATAAGGAGACTTGAGCCAACCCTGTGCTAGCTCAGTAATACCATGCCCTGTGTCTGAAGGACATCAGGAGAGCCTTGAGCAGGGCTTCCTACTCTGGATGTGCCCAGATGGGATGTTCCATTTGTCCAGAGTCAAAAGGGATTTTGGCTGACATCATACAATCCTTTGGGTGCACAGCCTTTTGTCTCATGATGATCCAAAATCTGGGGCAGTGAATGAGGCTCTTCTGTAAGTGCTGGCATGAACATCTCGGTGCTCGGCTGTTGTCTTGTCTCACAGAAGTGCCTTAAGCATTAAGGTATGGACAACAGGGTGCTCGAAAGGGAAATCCTTCATGTGATGAAGATGTATTGAACGCTAATTTGATTTAAAATGAGGGCTCAAAACCATCTTCCTAGAGGCTCTGTGCCAATATTTCCAAGGAGCCTGAATTTTTCTGTCTTTAACTAGTCTGCACAGGTCAATACTACCACAAGCACTGAGGTGGGCTGAGCTGTATCCGTGCTGTCAGATGCTAAGCACTAATGCAAAGCGATAGATTATTCAAGACTGTTGTCAGGCTGTCTGTGGTTAAGTGCTGCCTACCAGACCCCTTAATCAAACCATTCAGTTGCGTATCTCCTGTATTGCAGAAACACAGATCGAACAGGCTGAGCTGATAGTCACATCTCCAGCAGACACTGCTGATGCTCGTGCAAGTGACAGGGTCCATCACAACGTCTGCTCTTCCAGACCCATGTTAAACTCTGACGCAAAGACCCTCAGTAACCCTCATAACCTTCATCGCTTTGCAATTGAAATGCATCTGACAGGACAAGGGGAGATGGATTTAAACTGAAAGAGGGTAAATTTAGATTGGATATCGGGAAGAACTTCTTCCCAGAGAGGGTGGGGACACTGGGACAGGTTGCCCAGAGAAGCTCTGGATGCCCCATCCCTGGATGTCTTCAAGGCCAGGCTGGATGAGGCTTGGAGCAACCTGGTCTAGTGCAAGGTGTCCCTGCCCATGGCAGGGGGGTTGGAACTAGATGATCTTTAAGGTCCCTTCCAACCCAAACCATTCCATGATTCTGTAGTCTGTTTCAGGTGTAGGCCATCAGGAAACTCACTTGCATCTGATGGCTTAGGAAGCATTTGCAAGGCAGAAATGATGCAGTGAAAAATCCCAGTGTGAGGTTAATTCCTAGGGTTTATTTTCAAAGTTTGAAAGTGACAACTTGTTGGCCTTGAAGATTTTTCACCAGTGCTGGAATAATCCGGAGGGAGAGATTTTCTTCTTCTTACTCAGACCATGGGATAATTAGCAGATTTTAATGACTGCTTGAGAAAGCTATCTAATTAGCTATTAAAAACACCCCTCACCCCCTCCCCCTTACCCAGTCCCTAAATGAAAGCCACAAAATAGCCAGTCATCTCTCTGACCGGATGCATCTCAGAGATATTTTTCTTTGCAAGCTAATCGTGACTGTTTGCTATTTGCTGGGGAAAACTCTGATTGGGAATGCATTAGGATGAGAAATGGCCTATTCTGCTTCTGCGTAAGTGCTGAGCACAGCCACAGCCCGTTGCACGAATCATACAATCATTTAGGTTGGAATAGACCTTTAAGATCGAGGCCAACCGTTAACCTAGCACTACTGCTTACTCTCTCAGGAGCAATCCATGGATCTCTCCAGGGTGTCTCATGAGCCTGGTCCCTGCTACATGGATGCTGGTGTCATGTGGTCACACCTTAGAGCCAGAACGTTTGCTGCCATGACCGCTGGTTTTCAGAGCCGTATCCACGCTTGTTTAGTGACACCTCCTCAGCCAGGCTGCTCTGCCTGACTATCTGTCCGCAGGGTGTCCTCTTTCTGTTCAGGATTAGGGTGAACAGGGGACATAGCCAGTGTGGTTTGTGCTTTCTACATGTGTCCATCCGGTGTGACTGCAGACAAGTCAGGAAGGAGCCCTCAGGGCCTCCCGTCTCCACTCGTGGAGCCAGTGACTACTCTTTCTGCTCACTCCAGTGGAGGTGGACAGATTTTCAGAACAAAATAGCTCCCCGTCCCTCTGGCTAAGAACTGTTACGATTTTTAGTTCAGCTCTTGGCATGTTCTCCTCTGTTCATTAGAGCTCCGTACTCTTCTAAGAGGGTCTGGTGACTGCACTTGCTATTATCTCTTCTCCCCCAGTGGCATTGCAAAGCAGTTTTAAAGGCTTGAATAGGGAGGGGCAAAATGATAGCAGGAGAGAACTAAGGCCACTTTTGCTATGCAAGGTGACATCTTCTCCTTTCACTTACCATGTCCTTAAAGAGCATTGATGCTCTGCAAGCCGTTGAGCTGGGATGGATGCTCCTGTTCAGGGGCTGTATGCCTTCCACACCTGCATGTACCACAAATCCTGCCCTTCCGCTTCAGAGAAAGAGGTGCTTCTCTGCTTTCTGGGGAGATGCTGACCTGCTCTACCTTTTATGAGGACAGTGGACTTCACCGTGACACAAATCAAAGCGTATGCTTAATGTTTGTGCATGAAGAAAGGGCTTGATAAGCAGCAGCCTTTGTTGATGGACAGTCCATCTCCTCATTTAGCCTTGTCATTAGCTGCAGAAAGACTGCACATTGTCCTATTCCTTCAGTAGATGTTTGTGAGCACGAGCTGTGGTGTCTGTTGGAGTATATTGGCGTAGCTCCAGTGACATTTCATGGGGTAGTTTAGGTATTGCTTCTTCTGAGAAGTCCTATCCATCACGTAAGAAACACGGAGAGGTTAAGACCGTCTACCTGACTGATTTCTTTTTCCAAGTCATCATCTGCAGCAATCTGATCTCAGTCTGTTGTTATGGAAATAATACAATTACAGTCACTGTGAATAAAGAGGAAATACAGTCTGCCAGAGGGAAGAAAAGGAGACCAGTATACTGATGTTTTCTGAAGTATTTGGTGAGAGGAAGAGAGAGACAGACAAATAGTACAGGGCAGGACTGTGTTTTTCCCAAAGCATTCATATCGGTTTTTGTTCTTCTGTAGACAATCGTCAAACCGTGGTCAGTGTATTCACTGGTGCTCTCTACTTGGCTAATTAATACTCCTTAATCTAGCTAGCAGGGGTGGACAGCTTTTCAAAACAAAATAGGTCCCCAGCCTACAGCTGTGGACTCTGATGCTTTTTTACTTTGGCTCTTGACATATTTCTTCTCTTCATTAGTGTTCCTTCGATCTTCAGGGGGCTGCTGCTATCTCCTGCTAGCATCCTTCCCTTCCACACCACTGCTTCCATGAGCTGTTCTCATGGAGACCTGCTCCTGAGTTGGCTCATGTCGTGCAGTTTCCAACTCTCCAATCTTGCAAACTTCTGAAGTTTTCTTCTCTTTCAGACCAGGAGACCAAACATGGTCATGGGATGAGGCTGTGCCTGAGCTCCTGCGGTGGGGAAGGATTGATTGAGAGACCCTGCAGAGCCCAAACACTGCTTTATCTTAGGAGGGTAGCATGACCTGTTCACCCTGGGGGCCCATGTACGAGTCTGATCTGGCCAGCAGGTCTAAGGTCCGGCCAGCCAGGTGGATCCATCTGGTTGGACAGATGGGATCCATGGGATCTCAGAGCTAAGGGAGTCTGCAGGTGATGCTGCAAGCACAGGGGATATGACTGCCACAGCGGAGCAACAATCCATGTGTGTATAGGGAGGGCATGGCTGCAGCACACCGCAGATAGCCAGAGGCATGTGAGTTGTTACTGGTCACTGTGTTGAATGTAAGGTTTGCATCCCTGCTTTTAGATTAGTTTCTTGCCTTTCCTCTTTAAGGACAAGCATAAAGAACATGCCATACATGAGACTTGGAGCCACTGTCCTTGCCAGTGCCAGCACATCAAACATTTAGCATGATGGCCCCTTTACAAAGACAGTGTAAAAATGGACATGTGAAACACTGAGGGATGAGACAGAGTAGGAGATGGGGTTTCTGTTTGAGTGTTGGTTACCGAGTCTGTGGGATGTAGGGTAAAGTATTGCTGTCTCTGGAAGCATCTGACTTGGAGTTAAGACTGATTTCTCTGAAGAGGAAAATGTTCTTTTATTTAAGCTATTTGTTGTCAAGCAAGGACTTGAATGCCTCTGGTCGCTCAGGCCTTGGGCAGTGACCCAAACGGCTGTGTACTGTTTGATCCAACGGCATTTGCTCCTCTCTCCTCCTGCCACCCAAAAGATGCTTTGGGGAGAGAAAGGCAGAGAGAAACGGAGTGCTCTGAAAGGGTTGTCTCAGTTCCCAGCAGTCACATTGCGCTCATCAAAGCCAGCCAAGTGGAACTGGTGACACTCACCAGAAGAGCCTGCTCTAAATTAAACAAAACTGCAGAAACTTTGTAAACAAGCACTGGCTGCTCCAGACCACAGGAGGTAGAAGTGGCAAGTCTGGAGGAAACCAGTGGGGAGCACAGCCTTCTAAAATGCCTTTGCTGAGACCTGCTTTTAGGCACAGCATCAGTCTCCCAGTCCATTGCTGTGTCTTGGAAAGGCAGAGATCCTCTGGGCCAATGTGAGGGCCAGGGGCCTCACTGTGAGTGACCTGAACAACAAGCTGACAAGAGGTATAGGTACAGAACAAGCAGAGGAAGAGAGGGTGAGGGTTTTGCTCAGGAAATTCTCAGTTTTGAGTGTCCTCTGTCAACCCATCCTTTATTGCACTGAGGCCACCTTACCCAGTTCTGGATAACTGGACAGAGATTGACTGTCATCATATTTACATCTTTTTTTATATCTGTCTGAGAGCACTGGGCAAAGTAAGAAGGCTTTCGTGTGAATCTGAGTTGCTGTTTTCCCGTCTGGTCTCATAGCTGACCAAAGTCAGGTGTGTTTGATGTCTGTCTGGCTATCTTCCTAAAAAAAGCTCTAGAGGTAGCAAGAGGACAAATTTGCCAGGCAGGTTACATTGCCCTGTGGGCAGGGTACATGATGTCTACTTGAAATGTTTTATCTTTGACTCATACGTTTCCTCGAGGTACTGTGGAGCTACCTGGTGATTTGATCTGTAGGCGCTGAGAGCAGGGAAGGATAAGGCTGCACGTTCGAGGCAAAGAGCATTCTCTTCCTGCTCATTCTGCTTCCCCTCTTTCCAGCTATAAAATGATCTGTCCTAAGTGCAAAGTTTATCATGCATTCGCTGCATCCCGTCCTGGGGAAAACCACATGCCTCTTGCGAGTTGGGGATCTTTCAAGATAAGAGAGTCCTGTAAGAAAATGCTTTTACTGTATAGCATTTCATTATAATTACAGTTTTTTTGAATCGGGTCCTACAACAAGAATTTAATCTAATTTTGATTATCCAGAGGATTTAAACCTCTTCAGCTCCTGTTTCAGCTTCCATAAATAATACTCCTATCTCCCTTCACTCATATTCCCCAGCAAACCCCTTTGGAAGACAACCGCTTCTTCATTATACACCATTTCTAGAGCTATTGGCAGGAGGGTGTTATGCAGAGTGTAATAAACCAAACACGGAAGTATGGCCGAGTTTTTCTGCAAAGAAAAAACCCTCAAAAGAGGGCTGCTTTGTTGGGAGAAGCACTGCCATTTTGCTACATTATTCAGGGTGCCACCTTTAATCCCTGCAGATTGCTTAGAGGATGATCCTAAACAATGCCTATTCACAGGATCATGGGATGGTTTAGGTTGGAAGGGACCTTAAAGACCATCTAGTTCCACCCCCCCTGCCATGGGCAGGGACCCCTTCCACTAGACCAGGTTGCTCCAAGCCTCATCCAGCCTGGCCTTGAACACTTCCAGGGATGGGGCATCCAGAGCTTCTCTGGGAACCTGTCCCAGTGCCTCCCCACCCTCTCAGGGAAGAACTTCTTCCTGATATCTAATCTAAACCTCCCCACTTTCAATTTAAACCCATTATCCCTTGTCCTGTCACTACAGGCCCTTGTAAAAAGTCCCCCTCCCAGCTTCCTTGTAGCCCCTTCAGGTACTGGAAGGCTGCAATAAGGTCTCCCCGGAGCCTTCCCTTCTCCAGACTGAACAAGCTCAACTCTCTCAGCCTTTCATCATAGCAGAAGTGCTCCAGCCCTCTGATCATCTTCGTGGCCTCCTCTGGACTTGCTCCAACCAGTCTATTCCTCCCTTAAGGGTCTCTTGCCAAGTTTATTATAGTCCTCCGTGTGCAGAAGTGGGATGGGAAAAGAAATTCAGGAAGGACCTCAGCCAGCTGCTGCTTTCCTTATTAACAATTAAATCTTGAGGCAGCATCAAAGAGGGATGTGGTTGTCTCTGTCTGAGTCAGAAAATATCTTCTAGTGGATCCTGCCAGGCTTGGCCAAGGACAGGGCTGCTGTGGCTTACCTAGAAAAAGTGCTGCAGCCAGCATGCATCTCACCTGCAGAAATGTTTGAGATGCGTACGGCATCCAGACACTGAACGTGGACGTGAGGAGTGAAGCTATCTGAACTGGTCTGCTTGAGTACGGGACTGTCTTGACCTTTAGGGTTTGACTGTTTCACCAGTAGCGCTTCTGCCACAAGTCTGTGTTCAGTTTATTGGCAAATAACTTGAATTAGCTGATACTGCTAACAAAACCCCTTTCAGTGTCCCATCAGTTACATGTACTGTAAAATACTGAATGCAAGAATGAAAATTATGTCTAATTTACTATTCAGTTGCATCCACTTCCACTATATGTAAAACAACAGAAGGACAGAAGTGGTGGGTGCACTAACGATATATATAATCTCCTAAATGCCTAATGTGGATTTAGCTGCGGTGATGCTCTGTCCAGACTGATAGAAGCATACGAGTGTGTCGGGTCTGCAAGAAGAGGTAGATTATCTTCTGTTGAATCAACAGATAGAATTGAAAAGGAACGGGCACAAAGTTTTGTATAGAAATCTCTTCATGAGATCTCAAAAGAAACAGTAAAATCCCAGTTAAATACTAGTTAGACACAATTATTGTTCTTCATTTAATCTAATTAAGCCTTCAATTTAGTGAGGAAAGCAATTAGCATCTGAAAAGCTGAGAAGGGTGGTAGAGACAGGGGAAGAGGCAGGTCTGTATCCATAGTGGGAGAGGGAGAAAAGTGTTTTTAGTACCAGTGCAGAAGGGAGATGCTATCTGTGTAGCTGTAGATGGCCATAAACCCAACGGCTCTGTGCAGTCCGTGGTCTTTACCTTCAGTGGAACCAGGGATTTTAGTGCCGCTAATTGGTGTTGAAGATATTTCATAAATTGATGGAAAGGTTCAGGAATGAAAAAGCAGAGGAGGATTATTTTCTGTGAAAAATGTTTCTCCCATGCACTCAGTTTGTGATCTGTTTTAGTTCATTTTGTGGTGGAATTGTGGTTTTGTGCTTGCTGTGTAGTTTCCATGAGGACATTTGGTTCTTTGGATGAAATGTTGTGTTTTTGGAATGATCGTGTATAGGATCCATGGGTTTGTATGAGTATCTTGTAGAGCAGCTACAGCAGGTTTTGAGTTTCTTCCCGGAGAAACAGGGCAAAATGGAAAGTGCCAAGGTCTGGTTTCATTTGTCATTTCTTGGTGTGCAGAAAGTTTGATGGAAGAAGTGATCACTTTGGCTAGACTACCGGGCTGCTTGGAAGCTGGGGGCACAGATTGTGGGAACATTGCATTCAAGGCAGCATCTTCAGTCAACACAGCTTTTAATTACTTAATATTCTCTGCATAAATTCCAGCATAGCATAACATTTGGTAGCGAGAAACAGAGATGCTAGATTTCTTTTAGTACTGTAGTGTGGTTGTTCCAAGAAAATACAATCGCAGTCTCAGAAACTAGTAAAAAGAGTAGGCAGTGAAGCCTGGGAAAGAAGAAATATTGGAGGGGGGTTAAGAGACAGACTAACTACACCGTGGAATATTATTGCTGCGGTCTTAATTCAAGGGCATAAATACAGTGATTCCAAAGACATCTAGAGAAAATGTCACTGCATAGGGATGCTTTTGAGATCCCTGATCCAAACCTGTATTAGTTGCATCCGCGGAGAGATCTGACATTATTCTAGCGATAGCCATGTCCGTGGGATGGCACTAAGGGATGCATTGGCCAAGCAGCGAAGAGCTGCGGTACAGACTGCAGAGATGCGAGCACAGCTCAGCAGTAAGAGGATAACAGCCCGGAAAGTGCTGGGATGGGATTATATCGAGTGCTTTCCACATACAAATGTATTTCCAAAAGTGTCACAAAAGTAATTGAAAAACATCAATAACCATTGATAAAAACACATAACTGGACACGTCTGGCGGAACCTCTGTCTGCAGGAAGCAATGAATGAAGATCCATAAAGAATTGAAATGAATTGTTAATCTCTTGCTACTTAAATGAGATTCACAAGAAAGTTGCTGATTTTTGCATGAAAAGATGACCTTCTCTCGAAACCAGATAAATCTTTAAAGTCTTTCTGCCCATTGGAATTGCTTTATTGGAGTTGTGCAAGGGATTTATTTGGTCCTCAGTCAAGCATTTTTGCTGGAAGCAGTGTACTTAGCTGAAGTTAGGGATCCCAGAGCATTAATTTTGCTGTAACCTTTAAACTGGGAGTGTTTGGACTAGGTTAGTGTTTGGACAGGAACCTTAAAACCCCAAAGTGGAGGAAGTTGGAGCTGTGCAGGAGCTGGGTGGATGGCATTTGCCTCTTGGAGTGAGGCAGTCTGGGTTGCACGGGTGTTTTGGCATGATGTCAAGCTAGCATTGTTAAAATATTACTCCTTGCCTCTTCGTGGTGGTTTTCAATCAATAGTGCCCCACAGCCCAAGCCAGCAGACTGAGGTTATGAACCTCAGCATCCTGGCCAAATCCAGCTTAGGCTTTCAAAACAACTTCAGTAGTATTAAGTGTTCTGTAGACGTTTTCAGTGTTCTTGGATTTATGAAACCTACCCATCTTCTCATTAGGAATGCCATACACAGATTTTTCCCTATAGTACCTATGTATTAATTTGTCAGGATTTTTGTGTGTCTGCAGAAGTTGCTCATGGCCCAGAAACTGTAAAACACCGTGTCATAACATTCTCCAGTGCTTCATCAGTTGGGTATGTAGGAGTATTAAGTAGAGCATATAGAGGAGGTGTGAAGGATATTAAGGCCAGCTCTGGAAACCTCTTTGGAAGAATTTGGGTTTGTCATTCTGTGAATTGGGGCTGTGATTCAGAATACTTTTAGGAGATGTAGACTAAGATCTTCACTAAGTTACTTCTTTTCTCTTTTCCTGCACTTTAATATCCATGCCTGAGAAGGGAAGAGATAGGACAATAGGGAGGAAAGGAGGGGTGGAAAGA
>NW_010239298.1:54183-94340 GCF_000690775.1 Eurypyga helias
TGTGCAGAGTTGAATATAGTCTACGTGTTCGCTGTTTGCAAATAATGTCAAATCTACTCCCGAATCTTACTCCACAGAGACTTGCATGGACTTCCACAGGGTCTAGATCATTGTGGTGGGGAAGCTTGCAGTAATAGTCACGCACGGTGATGGATGAACCTCGCTGTGTGTGGAGAGCGGTTGGCAGGTGGAGTACCAGCACTTTGAGAGCAGACATTTGCAATGCTGCACACAAAAAGTGAAAATCTGCTTGTGTGTAAAATTTGCCATGACATGATGGGTGCTCTCAGCGTCAGTTGGATATTTTGAGGTAGGATTCTATGAGCTTTTGGACTTTCATTTCTGGAGGATCTAGCCCAGTGTTTGTAATCTGGCATCATAATTTTGATTGCCATATTAATGTCAGTGGCTCAGAATTAGGTTTAATAATTTAAAAGGAGACACATAACCATCTGTGTTTCCCAGGTGATACTGGAAGTTACATGGGCAGGCTGAAGGTTGGGAAGGCAGTAAGGGTTAAGGAATGCTGGATGACCACTGCAGCTTCAGGGAGGAAAGAGCTTTGTATTAGCTGCAGGTAAACAGATGCAGGGGTGTTACAGGGTGGGGAATGAGGATATGGTTGTTACACACTGGCATGTGAAGCAAGGAGTCATCATAACAGTGGTTTGTTGTGACGGGCAGAGGGATGGGAATGGGGCATTAAACTTAGGGCAAAGCAAGTGAGGAGAGTCACTTAGATCCCATGGAGATGTGGGGCTGCAGAAGCCTGCATCCTTGGGTCAGGAGCTCTGGTAGGACTGGGCTCCATTGTCTTCCCGTGTGTAACAAAACATTTCAGCTCTCTCTGGTACTGTACTGCTGATTTCCACTTGTATGAAATCCCCTTCTGTTCACTGAACAGCATTTTAAACTCATGTTCCTGCCCTCAACCTTTTCCTCATCAGTTTTGGGTTGATTTATTTAGCCTGTGTCCCGTCATGTCCGAACATCTTTGGTGCCTGCCTGTTGACTGACTGTGGTTGCTGGTCTCTGAGCTTTTCAGCTTACCCATTTCCATCCCTCATCCCAGGAATGGGTTGGTTGGGAGAGATGGGAGAAACCATGGCACATAATAGGCATCCCAGGTCAGGTCTGTGATCCCCAGCTCCTTGTGAACAGGCTGATACAGTGTCTGCGTGGTCACCAGTCTAAGGCCAGCTAAAACTGAAGGACAACCTCCCTCTGACTTTCCATGCCTTAAGTCAGGTCCCTAGCAGAGGATTTCTTGTAGGAGTCCTCACCAGAATGCCTCTGTTCTTGAAAGCCTTTTTTGGAGGATTTGACACAGAATATCCCTCCATTGTGGTACAGTCCTGGTGGTCCCAGGAGGGACCCTAGTTCTGCTGAGCAGTTGGCTCTTGCTTTCACCTTGCCACGACACTGCTGTGCCAGGGAAGCCCAGCATAAAGCGCCAGTCTCATTTAGGACGTTGTGTCCTTTGCCGTGCCGCCAAGAAGATACTCCACAGTGTCTCTTGGTGCACCTTTGGGAGGAGGGTGCCAATCTGTGTGGCGAAGCAGCAGCTCTTTAAAAGGATCTCCAGTGCCTGGGTGGTTATACATCAGCTGCTTCCCTGGGTGCTAGCAGTGAGGATCTAAGCCCTGGTGTGTTAGGGAGTTGGGAGGGCCATCCTCTGACCTTTAGATACCTCAGAGCTCCCTCCAGGAACTGAGTTGCAGGAGAGTTGAAATCCATTATCTTCTGCCAGGGACAAGTTTCATGGGTGGCATTTCCAAATCCAGCTGAAAATCCCAGACTATGTGAGCTAGGATAGTTAGATATGGGCCAGAAGAGGAAAGCCAGGCCTCTATTCATCCCACTACAAGGAAGTCGGGATGTGAATGAGGATGCAACTGGAAATTCCTCACTTTGCTCAGTTTGAGTTGTGGGTGATGGTCCAGCGTCTCAGCACTCTGCGAATGAGAACTGCAAGTGGAGTGGGAACTGGATTGCTCTGGCTTGCAAAAGCTATAGCTTTGGGATGAAAAGGCAGCACAGATGTGTAAATCCTCAGTAATACCCATGTGTGTTGCCAAAGACAACCTGGCCATCCCTGACCACTGTACTGCGAGCTAGGCTCAGGGAGGTATAACGAGATGAGGCTTTACCATGACTTGATGCTTGAGACAAACCCAGTTTATTTAAAGTCTGCCAAAGCTGTTGCATCTCTGCTTCAGCTCCCTGATGGCAGAATCCTGCTGGTGCCATACGGAGGAGTCTTGCAGAATTAAACAGCAAACTTTTCATTTTAACCATCTTCTGGCCTGAGGAGTTTCATACCTGCAGTAGAGGTCTCAGGGGATGTTAAAAAATAACTAAATATAGCAACTCTGTGCAGAGAGGTTCTTCATCAGCTATGTCATCTAAGTGACACTGGGAGGCATGCTTATAACCACCTGCTTTTGTCTCCGCTAAAATCCATAGGATGTTTCTGTATTGAGCACACTCAGTGCTGCTTCAAAATCTGCTTTTCATCCTCTGAAGTTCCAGTTTGTCAAGTTGGCTTTTTGTTTTTTTCTCTGCATTGCGAAGCAATCCCAGGCAGCTAGAGGGATAAGGGGGCTAAAGCTGGTGGCTTGGGACTTGATAAATATTTTCCCTCTGGAAGATTTAGTGTTTGCAGAAGGTATGTGATTGATTTCGCCGGTCACTTAATTGAAGTAAAATGAAAAGCGAATTTCCAATAAACTAAACCATTATTCATCCGAGATCACAAATCTGTACCCAGGGAGCCCTCAGCAAATCTCTCTCCCCATGTGCATTGTCAGTGCGAGGGACGAGAGGATCTCTCCTCTTCATTCGTATGCACCGGAGGTGACCGTGAGCGCTGGTGGTGCATCCCAGCACGTAAGCACCATTAAGGGTTTTCATTCAGCTTTGGCGTGAATGGTGGTGTGCTGTACCACTCGGATATTGTAGTGACAGAAGATCAAATAAATATCTAGGTAGATGGATGGCTGGAGGGGAAAGTGGTCTTGGAGTCTACTCACTCTTCCCTCTGTTCCTTGACAGCTTGGGGGAAGTTTTGCTTAAACCTGGTCAGAGTTTCACGATTAAATTCACCAGGGATGGGGTTTAACTGCTGGGTTTCCAGCTCAGTGAAATCAGGTGATAAAAAAGAGAAGCCTGCCACTTAATTATTGCAGCTCCTCCTGGGACCACATGTGCCAACCTTTAAACAGTGACATGAAACACAACATCCTATGCAGGTGCAGCCGTGATGGGTGTTGCGTGCAGGCAGAGGCTGCTCCATTTGTGGTGAGGCTGGAGTTGGGAAGGCAGCAGGCAGCGCAGCCCACATCGCTGCCAGCCACCCGGTGCCAAGTCTACCTGGCCAGCCCCCAGTGCTTCCTTCCTGAATTATATCATCAGAGGGGAGCTGATGATAGGAAAGGGTGACAAGGGCTTGCCAGAAATGTGTCAAGAGGTTTATGCAGCCAGGTAAAATGTTACTGAAGGGTTGGTGTTAATAGAGGGATATTCTCTCTGCATTCTGGAAGCAAGTATGGGCTGGCTGTCTGCTTGTGCTGCTCCGGTTTCATGTCAGAGCCCAGTGTATTCCTTTCAGAAGTCTTGCTGCATCGCATGAGTGCAGAGTGGTAACTTGTTAGGAAAACGATAGGAGTTTGGGGACTAAAATGTAATATATAATACCTATAAAACATGGTCAGTGTTGTTGCCACATGTGCAAGCCAACCCGTACACATGGTTTGAATTAGAGCTGGGGGTGGGTTTAATGACCATCTTGGAGAAGCAGAGCACCTTCAGCCCTGAAGTCACATCTCCTGAGCTAAAGATGTGACCCCAGCAGCCTTATAAAATGGGATATTCCTCTTGATGCAGAGCCAAGCACAGGTAAGAGATGCAATCCTAAATCCTGATGCAGAGGTCGCTGCAAAAGGGAAATAGTTGTACTGACTTGGGATCCCACAGTTAAAAAAACAACCTGATTGCAGTGGTGGTCTCTCTTACTGCAGCAAATTGATTGTGTAAAGAAATCAAAGCAAGTGTAAAGCCCACGTTGCTTCCTCACAGAATTAAGGTTAGTCTTTAGCACGGGACCAGATTTCTGAGACTGGCTTTTGTCATGCTTCTTTCAGCAACGATCCCTGCTCCCCTTTCGCTGTAGCATTTCAGGACAGACTGCCAGGACATCCCACCGCAGGCGAGCAGACTGCCTTGCCCAGACCTGCACCTTGCCAAGACCCTCTAACCAGAAGTTAGAGGAGCCCCAGAAGCCGAGGTGCTGCAGCTCGGGCATGAGCTCTCTGCACCTAGAAGTCAGCTGTATCTAGGGTCTGCGTGGCAGGAGCAATGAACAATTCTGACTAATCCAATTAAGCACTCTTTGGTCATCAGTGCTCATCAACTCCCCTCTATTAACAATGTAAAAGCACGCAATGGCAGGAGAACTTTTTTTTGAGGGGATAGGGGAGGTGTTTTATTAAAATTAGTAGGCTCTGCAGTGATAACATTTCTGCTCTGAGCTAGTTCTGCTTCCACAAGTTCAGCGAGACAGGTGACCTGCTCGAATACTTTGACACCTGTGACACTGGGGGCTGTGTTTAGGGAAGAGCACAGTTTTCTCACCTTGCTTCAAAGAGATGCTCTTTTTTAGGGGGTTAGAAACTCAAGGAAGGAGCATGCACCCCATGTGAGTGTATGTGCAGGTACATGCACAGGCAGAGCATCTCTGCCCAGTGCAATCAGAGCGTGCAGGCTGCACCGTGTTGCTGGTGGGTGTATTCATGCAAATATATATTTTGTGGCATCTATAATGTTTGTGTGGTGACTTGTTGTTTGAAATGAGGTGGGCTTGGTGGGGGTACATCCTTGTTGATGAGTGTGGTGGCTTGGAGTATCGGTGTTTTTGGCAGCATGTGCACTTGGTTGGGTATACCTTGGTCTGAGGAGGAGCCCAAGTCTCCCAGCCCAAACCTAGGCTGCCCCAGCAGCCCTATCTCTCAGAGCCTGTCCACTCACCTGGCTCTGCTCGGCTTTCTCCAGCAAGCCCACAGACTGCTGAGGAAGGAGGGGAGTGAGTGATGGGAAAGTTAGTTGTATTTTCCAGTGGCTTTCCCTTGGCGCCGCTACCATCGACCTTGGCTGAACCGGCTGCACTCACAAAAATGAGAACCATTTCTCATCTCAAGCCTCGGCCCCAGGGCCTGTCATTTTTTTCAAGAGCAATTCTTAAATGCCTACCAGCCTCTTCCATGTGCCGAGAGGGGCTGGAGAGAAGGTCCAGGGAGATCCAGCTGAGCTGGGAACTTTCAGATGAAGCAGGAAAGGACCTGCCGTCTGGAGAGCTGCTACCCTCAGCATGGCCAAACACCTTGTCCTTGCCTCTGAAATTTGCTCCAATAACCTGCTGGATTTTTCTGCTTTGTCCCAGACAGCTCTAGGTTATAGATAAGGAAATGAAAAGCATATGTGTTTTTAACTAGAGTTGCCTGAGATGGGGGCTTTGAGTGCAAACAATGACTCAGGGATTAAAGGGTGCCAGCTACATGCTACACCATATAATGATGCTTCCGCTCAAGGTGCTGGTAGGGAAAAGCAGTGGCAGCCAGGGTCTCCTGAAGCAGTGTCAGATGCAAACCCAGCAGCTTTCCTTCTTCCAAGCACGTTGGGTCTGACAGTGTGGCCCATGTCCTCCAAAATGCATTCAAACAAGTGGGGATCCCCCCCCTATGGAAACAGCCTGGTTCTGCTTCTGGTGTGGCTTGTCTCATGGTTGTATAGAGATGTTATAAAACTTGGGGGTGTTAGAGCAGCCTCTGGTCATTGTGTTAGAGCAGGTAGGTGTTGGGAGGCCATAAAGTCATATCAAAGCCAACTTTGCCTCTCCCCCATGACCCTTGCCCCAGCTTGCAGAGGGGCAGCAATCTTCGGACTCCACTTGGTTCCCTGGAGTCCCATCACAGCGAGGCAAGGCCTGCAGGGAACGGTAATGTAACTCAATGCCGGGTTATTTCTTCACTGCAAGGTTATTTTGTCCACCCTGACTGTTCCTGCTGAGGAGTTTCCCCTCTTCCTCCCCCCTTGGAGTGTGTTTCATGGTGTAATAGATGCCATTCTCATATATTTTCTGTAGATACCACTCAGATTTCTTCCAGACATCCCACATGATAATGAGTCAATACCCTTCTGTAGAGTTATTTCATTCTCCTGTTTTCCACCTTTGCTGCTTATCTGAGCTGAGCCCGGTAGCTGAGCCCTATTGAACTCCACACACTTTTTCCAATCTGTGGAAAGCTGGATTAGCTTTTCAGTAGCCTGGGTCATCTTGGGAGAGAAAAAGGTATGTTAGAGGGCAACCAATTTATTTGCTTAATATTCTGAGAGCAGCAGCCTTTTGGTTCCCCAGTTGCATGCGCCTGCGTATAATAACTCTTCTGGGAAGCAGGGGTGGATAGATCGGGAAGTATCTTTAAAACAAGCATGCACTCTGCGTGGTGGATAGAGTCATTTGATTTGCTGTGCGTCCAGACCGCAGCAGAGTGCACGGAAAATTGCTCTTGCGGATCAAGAGGTCTGAGTTGTTTGGCAGCAAGTACCGTGGAGGGCAGAAAGTTGCCCTGCTCCCGGTGCTGCAGGTGGGAGGAAGCCTTCAAGGACGCTGCATCTCGTAGTGTTCAGAGGGTATCATATCGGCGTCTGTGTTTGCTGCACGGTTTGGTATCGCATCGGGGTCTCTTAGACATAGGCTGGGACCTGGACACCTGGAGCATCCTTCATCTTCAGTTAACAGGCTGAATTTGGCCTTTCCCTGTGACTGGCATGACAGCATATGATCCACAGTGTTCCGTAGACACCTTTTCCTGAAAAACCAGTGGAATCTTGTTTTTAGCCCAGCAGTCACCACTGTCTGTAAAGAATACTATGAGCTCTTTAGCTTAATACCCAAAAGGATGCAGCCACACACCCCTCCGGTGGCACTAATAACATAATGTAAAACAAAATTAATCCATCTGCTAAACCTCAACATGTCATCAGATAATTATCAGCAACATACAATCTCCTCCAAGGAAGATCTTATTCTATTAAAGAGAAATTGGCCTACACTCTAGCTGCAAGAATGACAATGTGCTCTTTATACGAGATTTCATGTCGCAGAGTTAAAGCATACAGTGATTTTTGATAAGCAGCTTTTTGGCTAGAAAACTCCAATGCTTATTTTTAAATGGTACAATTATGTTTATTTTAAATAATTATTGTTTTTCAAACTTTTATCTAGATTTTAGATGCTGCTTAGCCTTGCATTGTGAAGAGTCCTTTAGAGGTCAGGCCTTTCTACGCAGCACAGCTATCAGAGCTCACAGGCTGAGCGCAGGGATGAGTGTCCGGACTAAGGCTACAATACCCCTGCAAGAATTAATTTGCAAATCTCACCTGGTCTGGGTAGTTAAGCGATCCACACCATACTCCCAGGGTGTATGAATCCAGAGATTCCAGTGGCTTGGGAGGAAGGATATCGTTGCCTAACGAATCAGCACTGTCCTGGGGCAATCTTCTGGCTTGCTTGGTGATGTTGGAAGGATCCTCCTTCTCTCACTTTTCCCTCTTTTGGCAATGAGGAACATTTTACTGTTCCTCTCTCCCAAGCACCCTGAGGGCCTCCATTTGGTGAAGTCAGGTGCATGTACAAGTTTACTATATTTATTGGTGTGATGGTCACCACCCCACTGCCCTACTGGCAGCCGGTCCTGTTTGCCATGGGGGTCAACTTCAGCTCAGTGGCATTAAGAACCTTTAAAATAAGTAAGCGTTTTCCCTTTTTACCAGACACTGTGGTGCTGTCATGTGAGATCCAGTGGAGTAATGAAGCTTTTTACATCTCTCCTCCAGCCCTGAGCTGCTTCTATTAAATACTGTTTATGTACTTTGTGCTTTCATGCTGCGGGAACCAGGATCTTTGTGTTTCAGTGGCTGGGGTTTGGGGTGTAAGAGGTGCCAGAGACCCTTCTGGAGTTATGACAGAGGGTGTTGTTACCAGACTGAGGATTTGATCCGACCTGATTTGGTTTCTGCTCTCAACATGAGACTGTATGTAGGTAGCTGATGTTAAAGATGTCCATTTTCCCAGGGTGAGCCAGTTCTGCCACCAGCAGAAGCTGCTTTTCATGCATCACACCAAGGACTCTCACGGTGTGTCTGCTCCTTGGATGACAAGGCTTACCAACCTCTGCTGATTGTCTGAAAGGCAGCTGAAATCTCACCCTCTCCTAATTCCCTGCAAAGCACAGACCAGTTGGCCAGGTGTGGTGTGTTTCGGTTGAGCTGCATTTTCCTAAAGCATCGGCGTGTAGCCCTGCCAGAGGTATGATGTCTGGTGGAGGGAGCCTTAGTCCATCCTGACTCCCAGCATCTCTCACCCCTCTGCCAGCAAAGCTTCCAGTGGCTGCTCTGCATGAAGAGACACTAGGAAATTGTCTCTATTTCAACCAGATCTGACAGGAGGGGAGTGGCCCCAAGATTTTCAGTTCACTTGAGTTTTATGGAAGCAGGTGACTGAGTACAGGAGGAGGGAGAGCCACGTCGATGCTATCACTTAGGGCAGAGCTCAGCGTGAGCGCAACTGTGTTACGGGACACCTGAGAGACTGCACGGCGAGGGGCTGGCAGGAAAACGTGCTGAGTGAACGGCACACGGATGCAGGCTTTATAAGCTAAGCTGGACACCAAAGTATTTAATATATGTGTGGCCAGCTGTTTGTGCTTGGGAAGGCAGGGACCGAGAAATTCCCCTTGCACGTGCTGCAGGAGGAGATGAGGTCTGCAAAGCCCTTGAATGAATGTGAGAGTTTATGAGTCCTTCTCCAGAGACTCAGGAGAACCGATTTTACATTTAAAAAAAAAAAAAAAAAGTGAAGATATTGAGTGTGGGGACCCCTGCTGTGTCTCAGCCCATGTGCTCTGGCTAGCTGGGGGAGCAGTGCATGGACATCAACAGCAGCTGAATCTCTCTCTCTGAGGATGGGATGGGATGTTGCTTTTACCTTTATCCTGGCTGTCAGGGGTGATTCCTCCAGGATGCCTACAACTCTCTTTTCCTGCTCGGAGCATGGCAATGCCCCTTCCCCTTGGGGCCGGTTTTACAATTAGGAAGTAAGGGGGCTTGGAGGATGGTTAGGGGGATTCATAGTTTAATGGGATTTGCCAAGTGGTGGTATGGGGAATGGAGTGTGAGCTGCACTGCAAATCTCTTGAGCTGTGCCTCAGTTTCCCTATGCTGCGTTCGGCAGTGGTGCTGTCTGCAGTTCACAGAGGGGCTCCATCCACTCGTGATTCTGCTCCGCTTTGGGAACATTTGAGCTGAGCAATACAGGGTGTTGATTTGTGGTCTCTGGAGACAGTGTAAGCAGAGCCTCTACTTTGAAATTGTAACTCACAGGGAGCCAGAGCCCTCCAGTTCCAGAAAGGTGCTCTGCCTGAGCTTACCTTTCCACTCCTGCAATGTGAATATCACTTCCCATGGCTGTCATGCTCCCAGCATCCTGGTGCAGCCTTGCTACTAGGGTTTTTAGGATTCCAAGACTGAGACCAGCTCTGATTTCTGGGAAGAGCTGGTTGGGAAGGGACCCATGATGGGTGGCAGGTTTCTGGAGAATGACTGTGCTCATCCCATCTTCCTCCTGCCCATCTTCTAGTGCTTTCCAGTTGGCTTCCAGAGAACACCTGTGGGAACCAAACCGATGCAAACCCCTTGCAATCTCTTGACCTTGTTCCTGCAGGGCTTTGATATCCATGGAAAACACCTTGCCAAGCATTAACCTGCACTTAGAGCTCTGTCCCGATAGGAAGCTTCTCCTGCTCTACCCCCAAAAAGGGAGTCCCTAACATCTATATGAAACGTCTCCCACAGCATGTGACATGGGACTGGGGGTGCAGGCAGGGTGGCCAGGGGAGGAAGCATGTCCTTTTCTCTTCAAGGCAGGCAGAGCAGGAGCATAAAATTGATTTGTGAAGGTCGCAGCGCAGCGGATCAGGCTCCCGTCAGGCTTTCTGCCCGTCCCGGCGGGCCGTGCACTGCAGCTAATCCCTTTCCGTGGCACAGCTCACCTCTCCGCTCTGCCTTTCTCTTCGGCATCTGATTTACCCCCTCCTTCCTCTCCTTTCCCCTCTACAAATTTCACATCTTTTAAGTTAGCCTGGTAATTTCTTCTGCAATGGCAAACCTGTCCTGTAATTCTCCAGGTTTGCAGGTGACCCGGGCTTGGGGGGAACAAATCCTGCTCGGCCGCTTGTACTATACAACTGTGATGATGGGTAACATACGGCTCCCCGATGGCAGTGTGGATGGGGATAGACACCCCTTTGCCAGTCCCTGCAGTGTGCTGATGAGCATTGTGATTCCTTGCGCTTTTTGGAGGAGGGGACTTGATATTCCTATGATGGGACCCCCACAAATCACAGAAGAAGTTAGATTTGATGGGTCTCTGGTGGACCTCCAGATCCAATTCCACGTAATTTCTCATCTGAAAGAGGTTTTTTTCAATGTAAGGAAAGCAACAACAGTGAACAGGAAGGAGCATCCCATTTTCTCCTCCTCTTCTCCCAATAAAAGCATCACCTAAGGAGAGGGAGACACAAGCTGCTGTGCCTTTGCTGGGTTTCCAACAGGACACAGATGCCGGAGCTGAGAGTGGCTGCTCCATAGTATTTTCAAACCCTTCTTTTAGCCTTGGGCACACGCTGGTGCTGTGTTTTCAAGCAGATCTATAATTTTCCAGTGGATTCTTTTTCGAAACAAGGCAACATGTTTCCATGTCAAAACTTTCTGTGAGGGTTTATTGATTTTGATGCGGGGCTTTCGTGCTAAAGAAGAGAAACGTAGCGACTGCTTTGTCTTCAATCAGGATCATGTACTTCGACTTTTTAAATGAATTTTTGCCTTGAAAGGGGTGTTTTTTCTGCCATGCTCATTTAAAAGAAAATCAAAGCGAGGCCTCCCTGCTGACACTAAACAAGCCTCCCAGTCTCACTCACAGGAAATTTCCAAACATTTTATCCAGTGACATTTTATCCAGTTGAGCAAACACAAGCAGAAGCCCAGATTTGTGGGATTTGCTGTGAATCAGAAGATGAGGTCCCACATAACTCTGATTTCCAGCTGCAGAGAGCAGCAGCAGCTCTGGGTTCAGACCTAAACTTTCCTGCAACTCAGGGGGGAGCTGGGTTTTCAGATTGGGTCTATCCTTGACAGGAAGATCCTGAGTTCTCAGGCAGAAGCAAATCCAATCCTGCTGGAGCCAGTTTTCCTTGAAACCTCAACCCTTGCTAATGATATCTCTTGGATTTTCCAACCTCTTTACTTCTTTTAGGCTGCAAAAAAACTAGAGGCCAGGCTTGAAGGCATACTGCCGGGAAGGATGCAGGTGTCTAAAACTCACTAATACATGAATGTCTGATCCAAAATGCCTTCTCATGTTGATAGAAGCCTTCAGTGTGTTTCTGCTCATGTGTCTGATCAGGGCTCTGCTAATTATTCTCCATTATTAACTGCTTGGTAGCATTGCTGTATGTTGTTAGGTGTGTGTATTTGTTAGTCCAGTGATGCAGCCAACTGCTGTGTCCTGCTCCCCGTGTTTCTCGCTGTCCCTGCTCTTCCAAGCAAAACACAGGCTATAAAGGGAGATGGCAACCTGCTTAATAGAAGCAGTACTGCTGCCCCAGGCCCTCTGGTCACCTCTGCAATTAAACTGTAACGAAGGCCAGTCCTGGCTGGGCAGAAGATCAGGGGCAGGTGCAGCAGCCAGAGTCATTTTAGGTGGGTGCTTAAGTGCACTGATCTCCAAATTTGAGGTTGCTGGTGGTTGGATAGGTGTCCCAGCCATCATCCTGGCTCGGCTTCCCAGGCTGTGTTGGGGACAGAAAGTCCACCAGGCACAAGCTCTGGCCCACGGCTGTCCCAGGAGTTTAATTCCCATCTCTCAGGTGATGCCCAGACAAGGTTTGGGATAGCTTGGGCTGGAGTTCATTCCCAGGCAGCAGTTTAGATGCAGCCCCCATGCTGGTAGGGGTGTGGATATGAGCCGGTACAGGGGACAAGGGAATAAGCTTTGATCTGGTTTATTTGTTTATCGACAGATGTAGACACCCAGTCCTCATGAAAACACAGTGTTAGAAGGGTCTAGAGCTGCCCTTCTCCCCACCAGCAACTGTTATTCAAGAACCTGCTGGGATCATATGTAAAAAACCATAGGGTTTGGCCATTCTTGTGCAGTTTCTTCATCAACTGGATGTCCCTGTCCTTAGTGAATGACATGTCCCCTCCCTACATTGTTGTCTGAGACTTAACTCAGATTTGGCCAGAGGCCTGTTGCACGAACATGTTAAATAAAGCTTGCTCTACTGAGCCTCCCATTAAAGCATCTGTAATTACTTAAAAGACCAATAAAAGAAGCTTCAGAAGCCTTATGAAGCCTGGGAGGACATTGAATTATCCAGACAATGGTAGGTGTTTCCTAAGGAAAATTTTGTCCTTCTCTCCAAGACTTGCGATGGTTTTGTTTTGGTATGGTTTTTTGTTTGCTTGTTCTACTGTCAAAAATCAGATATATGGGGAAAATTGGGCCTTTTGCAAATGGTTCATGCAAAATCCCTGTTCCCCATCCTAATAATGCTTGATGGGAAATTTTCAATTAGCCCTGATCATTATCAACATTTTGCACATTAGGGGAACTCAGGCACAGAAGCGTAATCATTTGTTTATGGGCCTTCTGCATGTCAGAAAGCAGATTATGGCTGTCCCCTGGCAATTCCTGATAGCCTGGCCGGTTGCACTGGGGCCTCTGGTTTTCCTGGAGCTACTGAGCTCCATGCCGACGTATTCCAAATGGGAAGAGACTATTTGCTCAAGGCTTATTTTTAATTTTTTGTGTCTTTAAAGTGGCAACCCTAGAATAGATCCAGGAGTCCAAGCTGTCCTTCTGTGAGCATCCTCTAGACATTAAAAATAGAGATTCTTCCAGGTCTGGCTGGTCTGGTCTCAAATCCAGGTAAGGTAGGAAGTGTAAGGTGTTTGGCTTCAGCTTCCCAGTCAGACCTTCCTGCTATGGTCGAGGACCTGAGTATAGTTTGGTCGCCTAAATTTAAGCTCTGAAAACAGAAGAATATGTGTAGTTAGCCCTGCTAGCTCTCAGACTGGGCACAGCAGATCTCTGGCCATGTTGCTGTGTGTGGTCCTCTCCAGTTCGAGTAGCATTTTAGCCACATCCTCACAGCTGACAAACCTACCTTCCATCCCCAAATCACCTTCTCTTGCAGTGGATTCCCTTCCATCCATAAAGCTGTTCTGCACGTTTCTGTTTGCTTCACTTTATTGATGTGTAGAAATAAGCGCTGGGTGCTTTGCATCTGCTTTTGCTGGGTGTTTTTCCTTCTTCATCCCTTTTTTCTTTTAATTTGAGTTGCAGAAGGGATTTTTTTAGTGAAGTAGGTGGGAAAGGGAAAAACAAACTACAGTCAACTAGGATGCAGTTTCAGAGCTGTATTCAGCATTGTTTAGTGCCTGCTCATGCTTTATTAATTATGATAGCTTGGCTACCCCTCATAGGTGTCGAGCTGGCTCCGAGTCCCTGGGGAACCTCATCTGTTAGTGGTTGCAAGGAGAGACATGGCAGGGTTGTTTGGACAGATCCTGAGATGCACTAATTAGAAGTTAAAGATCAACTTTCCAGCACGAGACAAGAATGCATTAGAGTGAGGAACACTTTATAATGCTTTGACTTTTTAAAGGCACATACCACATTAAAGCCCATGGTGTTTCTTTGATCCATACCACCAAAATAATTCCAGGGACAAACACAAATGAGGGATAATAACTAATTTAACTGGAATTATTGGAGAACGACACTGCAGAAGATTAGGATTTCCAGAACAGACTGTAATTGCTGGGAGATTGGGGTCTGATGCCTGTTTATCTATTCTATTCATCTCTCCCTGCATCTGTCCTTCTACTCGATCAGCTGCCCATTAGCCATCATTTACCTACTGTTCCTGCCTTTTCTGCCTTCAGTGTCTCACCCTTTCTATCTGCTTGTTAGCTAGAACAGATGTAAGAAAATTGCATCCTGCACAGAAGGTAAATATGAGCTCTAATGGACCAGATTTTGATTTTCTATGTTGTGGTGTAAGTTTGCGGGAGAAAGAGAAACTCTTTGGGGTTTAGAGTAGCAACACAGCAGCAAAATTGATATACTGTTCACTGCCTGTTTAAACCTTCTCTACAGGATGTTGGTAGATGAGTGAGGTCCAAGGGCTAGGTTTTAAGACAACAGGATCATGCTTGGGATGCTGTCCAATTGTGGGGAAGCACCTTCACTCCTCTAGCTGTTTCCTTCTTTTTTTTCCCAGCCTCTTCTTTTGAGCCTGATCTGGTGTTCATGTTCCCTTTGTAGGGGAGTGTTGAGGGATGGGGAGCCAGGACAGGTCTAGGTTGCACATAGTGAAATTGCTGTCAGAGTCCATTGTCCATCTGATGACCCATCCTCGGTCATCCATCTGTTGTGCCTAGCCTAGCCTACTGTTTGCCTCTTTCCATTACTGTGTCTCCGGGTGATCTCCCATCCCTCTCCCTGGTATCTGCCTGCCTTTCTCATCCACCCTGGACTCTTCATTTAGACTCCACTTACCTATTCACTGTTGACTGTGCATATTAAAATCTCTGCCCATCTTTGCTTAGCTAATGAGGATATTCATTGGATCTCATTTTGTAATAGGACATTAATTAGACTTTTATAATAGGATCCCTTTGGAATTGTACGTTGCATTCACAAGAGGGCTTAATACTTACATTTTATTCCTGTGGAAATCAAAGGAATTAGGCATGTTCTCACTCTGGTCTTGAAGACTGGCCGTCAAGCTCACAAAACACAAGATACACCTAATGAGTGGGGCACTGTATCTTCCTCTCTCTCTCATAAAAAAACTCCCTCAAGCCAGTCTAGGTGGAACATACGTACTGTACAGGAGGAATAATGAAATAAAATTAAGGAGATATATTGATGTGTCCATGTAAAATGAAGAAAACACGGGCCCCAGGGACCTTTGTGAATCTTGTGCTTGAGTATTCTTTAAGCTTCCATGGATTTTTGTCCACATGTTGAAAGTATTGTTAACCCCTGAAGAAATTTAGTGCCCAGGATCAATAAGCGTAACACACAGATGCCTAATAATAGAAAACGGGATTGACGTGTTGCTCTGGTAAAATAGCCCCAGCAGTTAATTCTGCTGCCACAACAAGCATGTCGATAAGGTTCCCTGCTGACTCATGGAAGGTTCTGGGGAGACAGCATGGCATCTGGGAAGATGGAGGAGTTGGTTTGTCTCAGTTGTACAATTCCAGGAGTATTGCAAAAAGGTGTAAATTTAACTCCAGCAAGGAGTATGTGTGCCTCGCAAGAGGTCTGGGCACTGAATCGGGGGCAGCACATTGGTATCCCACTTCTAAGTGGCTGCAAGGTATTCCCCAAAGGTCCCTCAGCTCCAACCTCCTGTCTCCCTCCCAGCTCTTTCTGGCTGCATTGATGGACTTTCTGATTGTTGGAAGACAAAGTTTTAACTGGATTTCAGTTCCCTCTGGAGCTGACCCTGCAATGATTTTGGAGTATGAGCAAAGCAATCCAGGTTTTCTTGTTTTTCAGGAATTACAGGCTCTGAGAAAGAATAAAAGGTGTTTTTGTCTGGACCCTTGTATGGTGGCACTGAGACCATGTGTGAAAGGAAGAGAGATGAATTTTGTGGGAGACAACATTTGAGAGGCTCTCTGTTCTGCAGCTAAACATCCCAAATGATGGGACCTTGGGAAAGTGAGGTGGTGCCCCATCCAGTCTCAGCATATCATGGCCATCTCACTCTTGCTTAGAGCTTATCAAGTTGCCTGTGAGTTTCTTTTCAGGTGATGAATTATCTCATACAGGTACATGCTGCTGCACTGTAGGTCTCCTCTTCTTGCTGGCCGGGCCCCAGCTGGTCGGATTGAGCTGGGATTTGCCTCCTGGATGTGTCTTGTGAACTGAGTCATGAAGCAGGAGAGAGAGCAGGGTTGCACCGGGCTGATGTAGCCCATCTTTGGGTCCTATGCTCAGGGGAGGAGCATAGGACCCATAGCTCCTTGTTCTCCATTCCACATGAGCAGTCAATAGGGTTGGGATTGTGTTTGGAGAGAAAACATTTGGTCATCTTGACTTGAAGATGCTGGTCCTGTCTGTGACAGCTCCATCAGTGTCATGTCCTTCCAGTGGTTTTGACTGAACGCCATGCAGTTGGGCAGCATCATGTCTGATGATGCTGTGGTGCCTGGTGCAGGCAATCCCGTTGCCCATGTACTTGTGTAAAGCCATGTCGTTACCTCCCTGACCTTCACTGGGAAGGCTCTCTGAACGCTGAGCGCTTGTAGTGATTTCACTTGCCATGGATTGTGCTATGCATTTACTTGCAGAAAAAAGGCTGGGCACCCTGATTTGGGTCCAGAGCAGCAACCTTTAACTTTGAATTACCAACCCAGCAGGAGCCTCAGAAAATCGAGAACTGCTGGAGTTTTCCAGGCACTGCTCGCCTGAACAGGGAGATTTTGTGCTGCTACATTTCACGGAATCATAGAACGGTTTGGGTTGGAACCGACCTTAAAGACCATCTAGTCCAACCCGTCTGCGATAAGCAGGGACATCCTCAACTAGATCAGGTTGCCAAGAACCCCGTCCAACCTGACGCTGAATGTTTCCAGGGATGGGGCATCCACCACCTCTGGGCAACCTGTGCCAGGGTTTCACCACCCTCATCGTAAAAGATTTGTTCCTTATGTCTAGGTTTCACGTGCCTGAGCTCTTTGGTGTTTGTTCGGTGGTTGTCCTTGTTTTGAAGTTGATCCTCTTTTTTCTTCCTTAAGCTTCGAGCTCATCGAGGCAGTCAGCTGTTAGTTGCTAGGTTGCAGCAAGCCCGTAGTACGGGCACACAACGTGCTGATGGAGCTGGGCTGTATCTGAGATATTTGGGTCTGGATCCAAATTTCAGATACTCACAGATTTCAGGGCAGTCTGTATCTGACTCCTCAGTTCTTCCCCTTCATGGGAGGTGAATCTCTAATCTCCTCTCTTCCTCAGCTCTTCCAGACACAGGGATTTTGGGGTTGTGGATCAGACCCATCTCTGTGTCTCTAAATTACAATAAGGAGATTATCTTGCTTGGGGGGTGGGAGGCGGAGGGAGGACTGGGCTCTGCAGGAGATATGTTGGGTAGATGGTTAATTTTTGCAGTCGGGTGGAGACCAGCAGTCTGCCTTGTGCCAAGGCTGTTAGGTTGGTGGCGCACTGGATGCCCCAGATCCTGCCCTGCCTTTAGTTTAGTAAGAATCAAGAAAGAAATTACTGATGGTGCCTACTGCACTGAGGAGGGGGGAGAAATGGGTGTGTATCTGTGCAAGTCTATTACATCTGGGCTTCTTTCCAGCATGAATAAAAATGTTCTGTATGTCCGGAGTTATCAACATATTCTTTTTTATTCCTGTCAATTAATCTAATCTGAATGAGACGCTGCTGTTCCCAGCATAATACCCTTGAATGTAAGGTCTTATTTCTCATCTGCTTTGTGTACTAAACTCCGGTGTTGTTGGTCCAGGAATCATGCTGTTGATTTAGTCCGAGCTGAATCAAGCCCTCTTAGAGCAAAGCACGGACAGCCTCGGTGGAGTAGCTCACCCCTGAGAGCAGGCAGTGTTGTTACAGGACTAGGTGAGAGCGTGGTAGCCCCACGCTGGTTCAGACGCTTTCTGTCCTGCCAGCGCCCCTGCCTTAAGCCCATCCTGGCTCTTGGCATCTATTGCCCTTCTCCCTGTACTGTTTATTTTTCCTTCCCACAGATGAAAGGCAGAGAATCAAACGGCACGAACACTGTATTGCTCATGGCTTATTGAACAATTAGTTTCAGCTCAGGGTCTAATCTTCCGGCATTTCTTTTCTTTCCTTTGTATGCCATGCGTGTCTTGGAAACTTGTTGGCTGCAGGACTTGTGTGGCACTGATGGACGCGCTCGGGACTTGGCTCAGAGGGTTGCTGTGCTCAGAGTAAAGCGGGTGTGAACTGCTCTGGCTGCTCAGAGAGGAGGATAACTGGGGACTGTAGACAAAACTAAAAAAAACCCAAGGCTACGAAAAAGGTGATACACTGCCAGGAGCCCTTGTTCACAGGAGCAGGAGAGGAGAGCTGTGCCTGTGCTCTTGCCCAGCGTCTTGCTCATTTGGGCTCTGCTCCCATGTAACACCAACGTGCCACGTTCCCCATCTCCAGGGCTTGTGACACTGATGTTTGTTTGGGATTTCTCCAGGAGTTGTGGCAATTCCTGACCTCTCCCTGTGTAGGCTCGTGCATGGATATATGAAACCTTCTCACACCTGTTCATCCAGAGGTTTCGCATCCCTGTGCATTCACAGCAGAGCATTTTGCATGTATTTTTTTCTACTACATTTGGACTCCTCCTGCCCTCCTTTCTTGAGTTCAGCTGTCTTGATACTGTTCCCTGCTCTGTACGAAGGGTTCAGTTCACGTGACCGCCCCATTAGCCGCTCTGACTAAAGCCTCGGGCAAATAGTCATTCAGGATTTATTTTTATTAAAAAAAAAAAAAAAGAAAAGTGGGATTAAGTATTCTGATGAACAAAAATAACATTAGCAGCTGTGCCTGCTCAGCCGACATGATCCCATCCCTCATATCATAAGCTGATTGCCTGTATGGGTCAGTAAGTTGTCCCAGCAGCCCTTCTCTGATCATGTCTTGCACATCGTTTTCATAGTGCATGAGGTGTCTGGGGGTGGCTGCAGTAACTGGAGAGGCTTCGTGGGTTCAGAAATCCCTTCTTCAGGTGCCTTTGAGTGTCAGGTTGAACACACCTTAGGGCTGTGATCTCAAGAGACCACCTTGCGGAAGTCCCATGGATGGCCACTTTCCATCCCCACAGCACCAAAGCAAGCCCAGCCCATCTGAAGTCCCTGGAGAGGGTGATGGAGAGACTGGGGAACCTCAGCCCAGGCTTCACTCGGTGGGAAAAGATGACTTGGGGCTTTCTACTTGTGGCACATGAAGATCTCACATGTTCCACAAGCCTGGGGTGCCAAGCGGTGCCAGCCTGGGGAGCCAATCCCTTCCTCTGCCTCCAAAGCACCTGAATTAGGGCTGCCCCTTGCACGGGTTTCTTTCCTCTGGTGAGCAGTCCCTGGGCCCACGATCTCCGTCCTGGCTGGCAGCCGGCATTTGTGTTCTAACGTTGGTATTAGTGATATCAACAGTCACCTTAAATCCTGCTAATGCTAAACCCTGAGCTGGCATCGGGCTGCTGACTAGCTTCTGCTTCACAAGGGCTTGCCAAATGCTGTGGGATGCCCTTTGAAGATGGAAAAGCAAGCACCATAATATTATGCAGTCTTATTAGTGGTATTATTAGTTGTTCTCCGCAAACATCTGAGACTTCTTCGTCTGTGCCCACCCACCCCCCAACTCGCACGTTTGAAAACAATGGCAGCTTTCAGGACCCTGCAATCAGAAGCATCATTCAACAGCCCCAAAGCACAGGTGAGCATTCCAGGAGATGCATTCTTGTCCCCTTCCAAGATATGGTGCTCCATCAGTACAGTGCGTGCATCAGAAGCTGCTGTGCCACATAGCTCTGCTGCCAAGAGAGAAATCACAGCGTGGGCATGTGGGCTGGCAGAGGGGCTCATCCCCATGGAATGCCAGCCCTTGGGAGCTGGTTGATAGAGGCAAAGGAGAAAACCCAATTTTCCAGGCCAACTGGAAAGTGGTCTGTACCCTGCAGGCCCTGCCCTGAAATGTGGGAAGGAGGAGGAGGTCTTGCTGGCTTGCTGTGGTCCTTCGCTCTCTCTTGTTTCTGTTATTTAAGGACTGGGTTTGCCAAGGAGGACACTTATCCACTGGACGCGCGGGCACTCTGCCACGGAGCTCACCGTTGTCTGCCCACAAGAGAGGTCCCACATCAGCATCAACAGCTTTTAGCTGAAAATTATGGGGTTTTTTTGCCTTTTGGAGGATTTTGTTAGTAATCTTTATCCACTGTATAAGACATGAGTGTGACTTCTGTCCATCTGTCTGTCTGGGCTTTTCTTGGCGGCGTACCCCCAGGATATCTTTCATTCTTTTAGGACTTCTGTTTCAATGCTGCAGACTAGAAAAATTACATTTTTTCTCTCTGAAATCTAACCATTTTTAGTGGATGCAGGATTTTCAGCTGTTTTCTCTCCATGGGGAAGGCACTGTCACAGGGACGAAGAGTGTATGTGTCTTCAGATGGTGATGGCTGCAGTCGAAAGTGATGTGTAAAGAGGTTTCTTCCCGTACTCTGCAGGGGAGGACCCCCTTTTTTCTGAATAGAGAGGAGCAGCTGCTCTGTCCCAACAAAGCAGCACTTCTCTGGTGCTTCAAGGAGTTGTTCCACAGGCATTTCTTGGTTGTCTTGGTAACTTGTGACCAGGGCCCATGTAAGCATCATGCTCTGTGAGCCCAGGGTTGGCTAGACTTTAACAGGGAAACAGAGTAAGGAGAGGCTCTCCCACCTTGGGGCGAGTATCCCGTATCCATTGCAGTCAGAGGAGATGCTTATGGGAATGGGATAAGAGCAGAGTGTGGACCTAGACCCTCAGCTTCCATCAAGAAAAAGATGAGGAATTCATTCAAAAGCTGTGTTGGGGCTGTCATGTTGAATTGCTGTGGGTGATCTCCCATGTGTTTATCCCCTTTCAGAATCCAGAATCCCTTCCTCTCCTTGGCCCCTCCAGGTCTATGCCATCTGTGCCTAAGCTGCACCAGGGCAATACCTGTTCCATAGTCTGTTGCGTGAGAAAATTGGATAGAAAAAAGTGGGCAGAAAAAAGGAGCAAAAGCCCCACTTCTGACACGAAGGTTAAATAATTAGCAAATGTGGCAGTAAAGACGATGAAAAACAAATGCAGTGATTCATGTTTTATGTCTCCTACTGTACAGAACACTTTAAAGTGTCAGACAGCACGACAGTCACTCTTTAAAGCCAATTAAAGTTTTTTAATAAATAGAAGCTTTTTTTTTTTTAATCTCTCTCTCCATGTGGTGGTGATGTAGGTCGCTGCACAGAGCCTGGTGATGCATTTGCTGGAAATCCATAAACAAATGGGTACAGGGGCCTGCTTTCCAAAAGCCTCTTTATGCCAATTATTTACCTTCCTTAAATTCAGCTCCAGTGGGAAAAGTAGCCCTGATAGTATCGTGGTTTTTCCCTGGGCTTTTCATTCAAGGAGATTGCAGCCAATAACCTGGAGAGGATAGGGAGAGGTGCTAATTTTTGATGGTTGGGCAAGGGGATTTGTAGCTCAGAGATCAGTAGAGCAATATGTGAGCTGGGAGCAGATTTTGGGACCCTCATTGCCAGGTAATTCATTTGGAGAATGCAGGTTGCTCTAAGCTCCGCAGGTGAAGGTGGGCTTGGAGGTTGGATGGTGGTCCAATTAAGTGAAGCAGGGTCATTTTAGAGGCCAGGAGAGCAAAGGCTGCAGGATACAAGTGAGAATGAGCTGGAATCTATTTTCTTTGGGCATCATATCCTGCAGGGAGACTGATGGTTATTGACCCCTTGGACTGGCAATACTGGAAGGTGCTGTAAATTGGGAGCAGCTCTGGTGAAGGCCGTGCTGAGGGGCAATGGGGACTGTGGTTATTGTAGCCCTTTTTCCTTCACCTCTGAGTTTCCCCATAGGTAGCAGGGATGTGAGAAATGAGCTGCTTGCATTTTGCCAAACTCCTCTTTGGCTGCTTCACATCTCATTGCTGTTTTGTCTTTGTATTAAGAGTACTTTTTGAAAAAGAAAAGGGATTTCCCACTGCTCCAGACCCCAAGGTAAGATCAGGTTCACAGGTCTGAACAGAGATCTTGCTTTCCCCAAGCCCAGGGAAGAAGCCGTGGATTTGACTGCTCTTTCAGCCACCATGGCCTCTTCATCTTCCTCTTTTTCTTTTTACTCTCCCATCAGCGGCGCTCGTATTTTTGCATCTTTATCTTGCACGTGCAAAGATGCACCTCCAACCAATTGAAATTTTAATCCAATTAACATTAAAAGAAAATGAAAGGACACTGAAATTGGAGGTCCCCCTTGCCATAGCCACCAGTCCCCCTTGGCTGAAATATCTCTGTGAACCTCGTCAGGCTGTAGCCCGTGATTCCCTGAGAAGCATCACTTTTATGTTTTGGAGTGGGCACCTCAGATGTAGGAAAACAGCTTCTTTGTCAGATACCTCCTCAGCTTTATTCGGGAGGGCAATAAAATTATTCCACAGACTTCCTGCCAGAGGGGAGTTGGAGGAGTGGTGTTCCTGCTATTAGGCAAAGATCCCTTTTAATTGGACAGGGTGAATATTCACTCTTTAATAGCGACGGGGCTCTAATCCTTCCTTATGTGGCTACAGTCCCCCTCCCGAATGGTTTTTAATGACCCGTTGTCTAGATCATTAATATCACAAGTGCTGACACTGGTAGAAATACAACAATCAAAGGGAGACCCTGAGAGGTCCGGGAGCAACAGCAGTTCCCGTCTCCCCTTTGTTGTGGAAAACGCGGGCACGGGTGCCCTGGAAAACCAAATCGGCAGCAAGGTTTTGGCCTCCCGCGGTGGGCAAGGGGAGGGTTAACTCCGGCAAATTGCAGAAGCTCAATTAGTTCAATTAGGAGCTTGAAAATTAAAGCAGCTCTTCCCAAGCACCCGTCTAGGACCGTAGGCTCTGCCTGCAGGCTCAGCAGCACTCCCACACTGCCCGTTCCCTGGGGCTCGCAGCTTTTGAGGGCAGCCTACGTTAAAGAGGGAAGGTCTGATTCCCACCGTCTTTACTCCGTCCTGGGCTGGAGGCACTCTGTAGAAATCCATGACATTACTCCAGCATAGTTTTGGAGGAAGAATCCGGTTCAGAGAGTCCCAACTGGGGGAGATTTCACAAAAGGATCAGAAGGAAAGTGGTAAAATCCCTTTTTTTTCTTATTTTTTCAGCATTCTTTTGAGTGCCTTCCCAATAGTGCATGAGCAATAAACACCAGTCACATCTATCCATCCCCAACTGTAGGGTTGGTTTTTTTCACCTGCCTTTTGATATTCTCAGAAGGAGACAGGAGTATTAACATAAAAAATCTGCAGCCATCCATGTTGCTGGCATGTCGCAGATCGTGTATGTGGAGTGCTACTGAGTTCCCAGTGCTTTAAAACCACCCTGTGTGTTAAGACCTAATGAATTACTACCAGACAAACTAACCGGCTGTTGCAAGGAGCTGTTGGCAGTGCCCTTCTCTGCTCTCCTCCTGTGGCATATTGCGTTTTGCAGCTTTTAGCCTCGTACTCTAGATCCTGGGAAACGCGTTGCGGTGACCGTGTGTGTGTAGGAGATGGTCCGCAGATCCCTTGCATTACAGGTGCCTGTGGTGACAGGGCACGGGATGCGACTAACATGAACTTTTCTGATGTTTTTAGGATTGAAATGGAAGATTTGGTTCAGGGTGGGGGTGGGCGGGGTGGTCTCTGGCTCTGCTGAGTGTATACCTGCAGCATTCCTGTGCCACCGCTCTGATTTTGTGTATGGTCCAAGCAGCATGAACCAATACAGAAAAAGCCTGACCCCAACCTCCCCGCCACTTGTTCTCACATCACTGAATCCCCCTTGTGCTGCTTGTACAGCCAGATCACCGACAGGTGTGAAAAAACCGCAAGGACTGATTTAATACACGTTTTTCACTAATTCAGTTTCCGGCTGGGTCACGTTTGCTGCATGGCACTGTGGGCACGGACTTGTGCTGACACAAGAGAGAGGTGGCAAGGGGATGGGGATGAACAAGCAAGGCTGGGAAAGGGCATATGGGGAGGGCTTTGGTCTATCATATATTGCTGTACCCAGGAGTAAAAAGATGCTTTCCCTGCAGTGGGGTAATAGCCCCGCAGTGCTCGTGACAGTTCTGGATGGGAACAAGTGACTCATCTCTCTGGATTGCATTCAATGAGTGAAAAGTGTTTGCCTAAGCTACAATTTAATGAGAAAATAGGGGTTAATAACCTCCAAGTCCTGGCTATTCCGGGAATATTAGCTTCAATTTCTCCATCCCTTCCCATCTAATATGCAACAGGGTGGGTACCCCTCACCCTGGCTGCACTCTCCCCCGATGCAGCACTCCGATTGGGCTCAGAGCTGTCATCTTCTTCCAGCAAGAATCAAGATGCCGCTCTGGGGAAAAAACGTGTTTACTCCCAAGCTTTCTTATTCTTTCTAAGCTTCCCCCCTGCCAAATGATTAACTTCCAGTCCTCTCACACTGCAGACAGTGTTTGTGCAGCTTTTATTACCTGAGCTGCTCTGGGAGAGGAAGATCCGAACCATCGGTGAACCACCTGTCTCTCCAGACCATCTCAGGTGGCTGCCTGTCTCTCTTTCCATGCTCATCCAGGCTGCTTCCTCAAGCCGCTGCAGGAAGAGAGGCACACTCCTCTTACAAACCCTGGAAGGACACATTTCTCTCCCGCCCCTATCAGCCCCTTTCAGATTCACATGGCTGGCACCACCGTGGTGCCCATTGACGCAACCCCTTTTGTTGGCCCGGCATCCCACGCCTCTGGATTAGATGCCGTCTGGAGGCAGCCTACCCCGCCTGACAGCGTGATGGATGGTGTCATGGGTGATGCGATGTTGACACCTGCTTATCTTCCCATGCCCGGTTGCCCCAACCTTGACACATTTATTAGATCAGCATCTGTTTGTAATAGCTTCTTGGCATCTGCTCTTGGTTTCCATGGCATGCACTGAGGTGTGTGGACTGGCAGGGGTGGAAAAGCTGGGATATTGGAGGAGTTTAGGCTTATGTCAAACCGGGGTGCTGGATTGATTTATAATTACACCAGTCTCCTCCCACAGGCTCTCTAGCCTTGAAGGAGCTACTCATATTAATGCGGTTGTTTTCCTGGAAGGTGTGAGCCTCCAGGCTGGGATTTTCTTTTGCTTTGTAAAATCAAGGATGCTTCAAGGTGGAATATGGGATAGTGGGGCTGTGACACTGTCCAGGGACAGCTCGGTGCTCAGGCGTGTTTCCTTTCTAAGCTGCAGGAAACAGGCTATGCTGGTTGGGTTATCGTCTGCTTTCAGGTTGCGTTTGTCCTTGCACGCGTTGTGTGGACATTATATTCTTGAAAACAAGTGCATGGGAACTCACACATACCTTATTGTGGAGCCCAAAATAACACAAGAGACCTTCTCTATGCGGAGTTCAAGGGTCTGTTGAGCTTCAGCCTCTAAGGACCAACTCTTTCTCAGGGCAGAAATAAGTCAATCCATTTGCATACAGCTTTCATATACAGGGAGCATAGGAAGGCATGTTCTTTTCTATGTAGAGCTGGAGGCAGTACTGCATTTATCTGTGGCTCCTGGATTCTGGCAGGCTTCTCCACGATGAAAGGCTCCAACTGTGTCTGCTTTGCAGGTGCCATACACTAACTGTCTGGAAGCACAGGCTTCCCATCAAGGACTGTTGTATGGCCAGGAAACCCAGATGTCCGCAGCGTATGCACATGGTGGCTGCCCGTGGCAGGCATAGTAAGTCAGATCCATGTGTGTGCACAGGTTGCATGAATAACTGAGCTTGCGGGATGATAAGGAGTGACCCAGATCAGCCTAGAAAATGTATATGCTCCTTGGGGACAAAATGGGAATCTAGAAGTCCATCTGGCTTGACAGATATGTTAATGCTGGCGTAAGAGTTCAAAATCCTAAGAAATGCTACTATGACTTGCTTTAATACCACAGCCCTTCTTGAACCCTGTTATCCATAGAATCATAGTTTGGGTTGGAAGGCACCTTTAAATGTCATCTAGTCCAACCCCCTTGCAATGAGCAGGGACATCTTCAACTAGACTGGGTTGCTCAGAGTCCCATCCAGCCTCACCCTGAATGTTTCCAGGGATGGGGCATCTCCCACCTCTCTGGGCAGCCTCTGACAGGGTTTCACCACCCTCATTGTTAAAAAATTTGTGCCTTATGCCTAGTTTAAAGAGCTCCTGCCTGTGTAGCTGTGCCTAAGTACTCCCCCTCTCCCCAGACAAAGGAGAACACACGCCAGTCCACAAACTCACCATCATGGTCCATCTGGGACCCTGCCCCCCCCCAAGCAGTGGGGTCTCCTTGCTAAAAGTATCTCAAAACCAGTGCCTCTCTGGCAATGAGATGAAAGAAGAGAATGGGACATGCCTTCCAAGAGCCTTTAGCAGAAAATCTGATCTTTGGGAGTAGTTATTGTAACTTTTTACAATATGTCAAGACTAATAAAAGACCCAACCACATGAACAGAAGCAGCTTTGTGGGCCAGTGGAGACTATTTCTTATTTGCTTGATCTCCTGCAGGCCAGTCTCTCTTTTCTGCCTTTGATGGTACTTTAATCTTCTCACCTTTTTTGCCAGGCCATGTTTAATCATAACCCATCAGTGACAGCGTTTGAAAAGCTTCTCAGTCCTTGCCAGTGATTCTGTGCTGAGCATTGTGGCTACTGGCAGTAGTGTTCAAATGTGCTGGATGAAAGGGGTTCTGGGCGGTACCTCCTGAGCAAGGGTTAAATTGTACAAACAGAAGGGCATTAACAGACCATCAAGGGCATGTTCTGTAGCTGGAGCTGAGCACCTGGCTGAAGTGTCTCCTTCGAGGTGCCACTCCTGATGCTATATAGATGAGACTGATGAAGCCCTAAGCGCTGGCCTGAATAATTAGTACAGACTAAACCCAGCTTCCCGCTCTCCATGCACTGGCTTTCCCCCTCTCAATGGATATGCTTTCTCCCAGCTCCCTCTGGTTAATCCACTTGATTATTTTTTAATTTACCCTCCCCCCTCTGTATACTGTGTCCTGTCTTACACCATCTCCACCATCCTTCGCCTTTTCTTCCCTTCGGACTCTGACCCTGCAACATGTGGCCATCCCTTCTCTTGGTGTTGATCCCTCTTTGTCTTCATTCATTCCTGTCTCCCTCCCACATCCTTCCCCCAGTCTGTTCAAGGCTCCGTTCCTGTCGCAGACACTATCTCAGCAATGGAACAGCACATGAAACTCCTGGCAGTCATTTTGAGCTTGGCTGCTGTCCCCAAGTTGTCTAAGGCTCTTCTGAGAATGATGAGAAGCTGCTGTGTGCCTTCAAAGTCACAGTTAATTGCATTAGCTCCAGATCACGTAACTCCTGTAGATGAGAGCTGCCAAATTTAGGAGCACTAGTGAGGTCTTATAGAAGATGATGGGGTTGGGGTGCTGGATTCAACATAAAGGAAATCCTGGGTAGTTGGTTCTTCTATATTTTTAAGGTGGTTATTCCCTCTTGTTCTGTCTCGTGGAAGGGGCTGTCTATATTATCACCCATTCTCAAGCCCTGCTTTGCCCACCATCCCCATTGAAAATGCAGGGTAGAAGCATCAGCCTGAACAAAGTTTACCAGAGCAGCGCACACAATATTTTCACATGGATCAAACTCAGTCTCTCCTGCAGCTGGATGAAGCATGTGCCTCCATATGGCACAGTGTGCCACAGTGCAGGTGGCTCGTGACTGCTTCTAGAAGGGCTTCCCAACGGCTGTCACACGGGGTTTTGAAGAAGTACCTGTGCATAAATATAGCACCCTTGAGCTGAACACACCATGCAAGCTGCACGGCTTGCATGTCTTCATGCCGCTTTCAAACCCGCTTCAGCTCATGGTGCAGACATACCTCATTGGCTTTGTTATTCTCCCTGTTTTTATTCCGGTCTTTGAAAACAAATCACAGTTTCCAAACCATCTCAAAACCCAAACCACTTGCATCAGAGGCATCCTGGTGTCAAATACTGCCTCTGAGATCCTGCTTCACTCATGCCCCTCATGGTACTTTTATATTCCTGAATTTGCAGAACTTAGGAGGAACTTAGGATGAAATTCATCCACCTCTACCGAAACCTTGAAGTGGTTTGGACTGATACCATTTCCGTCTCTGTTTCCTTGGCACTGAAGGCATAGCTGCTAGCTTTTTTTCTGTAGCCAGTTTTACCAGATCAGCTGCTGTGTTTTCCCCCACTTCTGGAGGATATTAACGGTATCTGAACACGGAGAGGTCACACAGTAAGGCTCACCTAAGGTGGTATCCTTTTTCTTCAAGATCATTGATGATTCTTCTCTCTGGAGCATTACTCTAGCATGAGGGCAAAACAAGCATCCACAATGCAACAGGAGAGCTAAACTCAGTTCTTGCAGTGCTGAAATAAAGCTTATGATCACCCAGTCCCTGAGGCTAGAGGGCAAAACTGTCACAGCTGGAGTGATCAGGAATAAGGCAGAATTTTATCTTAGGAGATCTCATACAGCTCTGTTTCACTTT
Organism: Eurypyga helias; assembly: GCF_000690775.1. Lineage (NCBI taxonomy): Eukaryota > Metazoa > Chordata > Aves > Eurypygiformes > Eurypygidae > Eurypyga > Eurypyga helias. Next base: position 82,612 of record NW_010239298.1, read on the forward strand.
ATCTCAGTACCAGATACCAATTCACACCCAAGTATTACTAAATCCTGTGGTTTAATTTGGGCACAGAAGAGACATGAATATTAAGAGACAAGAATTAAATATAGCTCTTGGCCATCTGATTGCATGGCTTCTGTTATTCCCTGCACTCATATTGCTCCCTTTGGAGGAGCCCAGAAGAGATCCTGTAGCTTCTTTAGCTCTGACCCCATGGGAGGACCCATGATATCTGGTGAGTCTTGTGCACTGGCAGGTCATCTGAGGTTCCCAGGTCTTGCAAAGACGGATGGTTGGTGTGAATGCCTGTGAAGGGACATGCTGCTTTGGTGTTCTCACCTCATTTCTGTTTGCTCTGTGTACACCATCACAAAAGATGTTTTTCTGTAGGGGACAGCTCTCCTACAGAGGATTTTTTTACAGATACCACAGTTCATGTTCACTATTGGCATCACTAGATGGATAGATGAGGGGAAGGGAGTGGTTGTGGTACGTTGACTTCGGCAAAGCTTTTGACATGGTCTCCCATGGCATCCTCATAGCCAAATGTAGGAGGTGTGGACTGCACCATTGGGCAGTGAAGTGTGTTGGGAACTGGCTGGAGGAAGGAGCTCAGAGAGTTGTGGTCAATAGGGCAGAGTCTAGTTGGAGGCCCGTGACTTGTTCCTGTGTGCTCTACTCTAGGAGATCCTGCTCTGGCAGGGGGATTGGACTAGATGATCTCTAGAGGTCCCTTCTGACCCCAACCACTCTGTGAACCTGTGAATCTATTACCACGAGACTGGCCTCTGAAAGGTCAGTTAATCTGGTCAGACAGAGAAATTATAAGATGGGGACCATGCATTCAAATAATTATTGCTGTGTGTGTAGCAGTTGCATCTGCTGGATGGTTGCATCTGCAATCCAGGGAGATTATGGTTGAGATATTCAAAGCCACTTAACAGATTTAAGAGAAATGGGGGAAAAAAAACCCAAACCCAAGCAAACTCCTCCTGCTAGTTTGAAGGAAAATTATTTTAAATCCCCTAATCGGCTCTGAGATGAACCTCTAAGCAACATGTTCAAGGTCACACGGGAAGCCTGTCACAAGGGGGGAGTGCTAACCTAGATCTGTGGGGCCCCAACCACACAGCATCCTCTGTTCACCTGGCTTAGGGAACAGGTAATCCCTCCGAGCTGTTCTCTCCTGAGCTGAGACCATACCCACTCTCCTCCCAGCAGTCTGCAGGGCCACCCCATCAGTGAAAATAATCATCCAGGTGAGAATAAACCAAACATTTAGAATAAAGACCCAAAGGACTAAATCTTAGGAAGGTGCCTGCACAAAATTTGCTCAGCTGTCTATGTAGAAGACGGGAAGAAAGGCAGCGGCTGTCCTGTCAGGATTGAGCTGTTTGTTGCGGTGAATACCACTATCATGCCTCCCACGTTTTCCAAGCAGACGGTTCAAGTCCGTGTTAATCTCCCTTCCATGCATAAGCCTTTCCAAATCCCTTGGGTCACAGGCCCCGGGCGGCGAGCGATCACCCTTGTTAGGGAGGGAAGAACCGAGGTGCGGATCTCGTAGGGCACAGATGTGAGCACTTGGCGGTATTTCCCTGGTTTTGTCGCCAAGATCGCACACCCAGGACTCTCCAGTCAATAACTGTAGGTGCAAGGTGTAAGTCACTGATTTCGGTTATGCAGAGAAGAACTAGGGATATAAATAGCCTAGTAGATACAGTTGTGGAAACCAAGCTCTGGCTATGGGCTGTGTTTACATTCAGGGCAGGGGACGGGGATGCTTGGAGGGAACCATTGCGAAGGTGACTCCCAGTTCTCCTGATGACTAATGTCTGCAAACTGATACAGCGGATTCTTTCCAGCATGGAGCAGACTGAGGGATGTCAGCAGTGCTCGGAGGTGATGTGAGGGCATTTCATGCCAGGGGGGTTTCAATCAGTGCCTGCTGTACTGTCACAAAGTGACAGAGCTGTTTAGCATTGGTATCAGGTGCTGGGAGGCGAAGCTTTTGCAGGAGATGCTGCCATGGTCTCTTGGTATGTGGGGAAGGTCAGTTAGTGTCGTTCACTCTGCATTAATTCTCTGGAGATGTAAGGGAGTCTCTTTACTGTGTTCTTTTTTCTCAAGGGTGCTCATGAATGTTTGAGAAGTACCACGGGATCCTTTTATATGGACTGAATCCTCCCAAGCTGGCACTGCCAGATGAATTGTAAACAGGGAGATCAGAAAATTTAGTTTATAAGGGAGAGATTTTTAACACAGTTTTAGAGAGGGGAGCTGTGGTGTGGTTTGGAGCCACGATGGACAAATCTCAGAGGGTTCATTAAGTGTTCAAGACTCGTGTCTCCTCTGGTGACACACAAGCCTTTGGGATATTTGATGATGAACCGAATGTGCCCAGTTTGCTTCTGAGATTTTTAGGTCTCCCACTGAGCCAGATTTTACAGCTGAAAAGTCTTTCTCATGTGCTCAGATGGTTCAACTTCTGGCTGAGACGGAGCTGTGAAGAAACTGTGAAAGGAAAAGCAAGATAATGAATGGGTTTAGGGACAGATTCATGAAGCAGAGGCAGCATTGTGGGGAGGGAACGCTCAGTTTGCTTTTTGGGAGAACTCTGATTTTACTTGTCATCGTCTGGGCTTGGGCAGCCCCAGTAAAGACATCACTGTCTTAGCCTGGATGTGACTTGTTGATGTCTTGTGTCTTCCAGTGCCATCTGGACCACGTTTAGCTGAATACCTCCAGGGGTTTACAGCAAGCTAGAGATTGGTTGGGCAAAACTTCAGAGAAATCACATCTTGGTCTTTGACGAGCTGTTCTCGGAAAGGAAATCCCACAGCTTGCAAAACCCTGATACCTTTTGAGAGTGCCACAGTCACGTCATGTGGGCAAGCTGACTAGAATGCCTTCAATCTGCCCAGCCAACTTCTCTGGGTATGTGGAGCATCTCACTTTGACAGGGGAGGAGGGATGTTTTAAAAGGGAGAGACCAAAAAAAAAATCTGAATGCTGCCGAGTGGAAAGTATGAAGCCTGGACCAGGAATGGATCAGGATTATGTGTCTTCTGTTGTGAGCTGAACTCTGATTTACACTCGCATGAACTTTAGAGAAGTCATAAGCAAAATGCAGACCCTTTTCCTAAACTTCCAGTCTGCCCTTTCTGTCTGTAGGAAGCTGTATCCAGCCTGGGGTCGATCTAATATTTACCTGACAGCCTTGAAGTCTAGGGTTGACTTGATCATTAAATTAAGACTATGCCTGAAGATCTAATATAGAGACAGGTTTATGCTTCACATATCTTAATTCCTCAACATAAGAAAGATCCAAGCTTTGGAGAGACAACAGGCTCCAAGTCCTGAATTTCACTATCCACCCTCTGTTGTTTTTTTGAATCTATTTCAGTCTGGGGTCCCCTTCCTGCTTCACTCCAGACACAGAGATTTTAGCACAGTGGCTGTTTCACAGTCAAAAAGCAAGTTTAAAAATCTCTCCTGCTTCACTGCTGCTGTGGAACAGATGCTCAGGAGAGGCTGAGTTAGACTGGGCTCACACCTGAAACAGGAGCCAGGCTGGAGGGAGCACCATCCTTTTCTTGGTCCTACACACTTCCTGGCTGACCTGCACCTGACTCTTCCCCCCTCACGGTGATTTTCTAGTTGCCCTTTTCTCCCTTACTGTGAGAGATTTAAGGACAGATCTTACACTCGCAGCAGCGCTGACTGTTGGATTCCTTATGATCTGGGAAGGTGGTTAAAACAGTGAATCTTCCCTAATTTCTCGTGTGCATTGGTCACACAGACTGGCCGCCTGTTCCTCCAGGAGCGAAAAAATAAAAAGCCCTGTCTTTGGCTTGCAGACAGCGTTGGCTGTTGTCCAAAGACTCGTACCCGGTCCGGCATCACTGGAACAAACTGCCAGAAACAATCCTCAGATGTCTCTGGTCTTAAGTTAATTCAGTGCTCTCAATGGATTAATTTCAGAGCTAAAGACAGATACGGAGAAGCGTAATTACCTCTCTCCCACACTTATCTGTTCCCTGAGACTGCACATGATTTTTACATTGCTGAAAGTTTCTCAGTGGCTAAACTCCTGCTGTGCTGCCTAATGAACGAAAAAAGAAAATGAAGAGAAAAAGAGAAAAAAGAAACAAAGAACAAAAGACAAAAACCCCACAAAACCAGCCCCAAAACACCCAGAAAACAGGAAAAAAAAAAAGAAAAAATAAAAAAGGAATAAAAGAAAAACTGGACAAATAAATAAATAAATGTTCAGTGCATCACTGTACAAACAAGAAATAAATCAAAATGGGTAGAGAACTTGCACCTAGTTAGTCAACTCCGGCTAGAACTCACACCATAAAACCCCATCCAGTTTGCTTATTTGTGTGCCAGGGCTCTCTGTTCACATGTTTAGCGATTTAACTGTTAATTTGGAGTACCTAGACACAGTCTGGGTGCCCCAGCGTGAGGCTTGAAGCCAAAAAACTCAAGGAGACTTGATGGTATGAAGAGCTCCCAGGGTGGAGGGGACAAGAACGCTGCCTCCCCTTCAGTTTACCCTTGGGAATAACACCCTGCTTTGCTTTACTGAATGCCTCGAGGTCTGAATTCCTCTGCTGGGGCTGAGTCGGGATACCAACCTCTCTGCTCGCCCTGGAATTGCGGCCCATCCCCAGGTAGCCCCGCCGGCCTGACTCCAGGCTGCTTGGAGAGCGAGGTGCTGTTGCAAGTGACTCTCCTTCCAAGCACACATGCACACGGCTGTTTTTAGAAGCAAGCAGATGATGTGCTAATTAGAAACAGGGCACGAGCCATCCGGGTTGGTTTCAAGTGTCGTTCCTTTTATCAGGACTCAGAGGGTAAGGGAGCTCCTTGGCTGGGGAACAGAGCGTCTCTCTTTGTTGGGAGGAACAAAAGTCCCACAAATAGAGCTGGGAAAAGAGCACTGGGTCTGGGGGCAAATAAAGGCCACATCAGCTTTAGCATCTCTGTGAGAGGAGGAGGAGAAAGCTGGAGTTAAGATTTTGGGGCTGGTGGTGTAACCCCTTGGGTAACGAAAGTACAAGGTTGCGCTGTGGGACTCGGTCCTTTACATCAGGACATGAAACCTTCCTGGACTAGACAGTTGGATGTTCTTCTTTCACAGGACATGGTGTAGTGGTGGAATTGGGACTGTAAGGTTGATGGTTAGACTCGATGATCTGAAGGGTCTTTTCTAACCTAAATGGTTCTGTGATTCTATTCTGTGGATTGTAGGACCCATCATGGCTCATGCTAGTATCTAACATTGCTGGATGGAGCCGGGGTATACATCAATGTTAGGTTTGCCAAAGCTGTTACTCCATTCTTGGGAGGGGAAAGGCTTCCTGTCTGTTTTACATCTCAGTTTTGCCTGTTGAGATTCACTCTGTCCTCCTGAATTGCTGATGCTACCCAAAGGCAAGCATAGAATAAGTCAGGGGAGGGAGGGGACCGGGACTTACCCCAATTCTTAAGCCTGGATCCTGTTAGTGGCTCCAGACTCACCTCTACTTCGTTTTCATGGACTGTGGATAAGCTACATGTTTCCTTTCAAACCCATTATCCTGGTGCCTCTCCTAAGGACTAAATCATGTTATATAGGAATGGCCCATCTGGGGAATCCCTCCATATCACAAAAAGAGGAGAAAAGATTTGCTCCAATTCCTGCAAGTTTCGCTTGTCTGTCAGCACACGGAAGTGTAAAACTCTCTGTGAGCTTTGTCTACAGCCCTTTGAAGTCAGTGGGAAACTCCTGGTACTTCGGGAGGCTCCAGGCAACACACAAGAGTGATTTTCTTGCAGCAACATAGGGTGAGTTTTATTTCGATTCTGGAAAGCATCCCCTCCTCCTGCGGAGGCCGGCATCCACCCATCGCTCCCTCCTTCTCCTGCAGTGCCTTTCACTCTCTCTTTCAGATTGGCCATGTGAGACCTACTAAAGTCTCAAATTTCCCCCAGTGGTACCTGCAGGGAGGGTTCCAAACACACAATTTTAAGCGTCATGGTTGATAAGAAATTCGTTGGCAGACCCCACAGAGGAAAACGGTGAGAAAGACATTCAGCCCTCACACCCAGGTCTTCTCGGTGAAGGGTTCAGCACCTGGATGAGGAGAGGATGGTAGTTCACACAGGCAGCTCTGGCAAGAAGGGAGGAGGAATAAAAAGTCTCCGTGGGTTGAACAGGGGTTGCATCCCTTCAGAGTGTGAATGCATGGAGAAGTCCTTAATTTGTCATGTTCCTGATTAAAAAGGCAATTACATTTCCATGATGGATGCAGGTAGATGAATGACAAGCAGGTAAAGCAGCTTTTCCTTTGCAGCTCAGACCATCGAGCCAGTACCTTTCACAAGCCCTTGGTTCGCTTTGCCCTGAACCACGCAGTGGCATGAAATCCATCTGGCCCCTTCCAGACGGGTCACTGGCTCCATCCCCAGTGACCTGCACCAACCCTTTCCCCTCCTTGCATTACATAGGTTCATCTTGCTCTTTGGGGTAATGACTTTTCCCTCACTCCTGCAGCTGTGAGGTTTCTTGATGGAGAGGATAAGTATGTCTGGATTTTCAAAAAAGAAACCAAAACCCAACCAAAAAAGAAAACATCCAAATGAGATAAAAAAAAGAAACTTGCACTGGGGAGAAGTGAACTGAAGTTTCCCATGCAGAGCAGCAAGCAGCTCTGCAGCCTTCGCTCTGCCAGTGTGATCAGAAAGGCATTTAGTTTTTTTTTGAGAGAGTGCATATCAGCACTTAAAAAGGGAAAATAAATTATGAGGAGTGGAGCTGGAGGCAGGAATCATCTTCTAGCAAAGGGGAATGAAGCCTGCAGCTCCATTTAGTTAATATGTTTTCACAAAGCGGGTGTGCTTGAGCGTTTTATATGCTCCTAAGCTGGCTGGCACTGCTTTCAGGGAGTTTCTAGAGGTGGTACCGCAGAGAGTAAGTCACTCGGAGAGCAGGTGTTATTTCTAAAACAAAGATTATGGTTTATGGTGTTGCAATTACAGAGTTCTTTCCAGCAATGTTATTGCTACTGCTGTTGGCTTCTGCATTCAGGCAATGTTTGGGTTTCATTTCGAAGGGGAAATTGATGATGCAGTTATTATCCCTTTGATGAAATCCCACTCTTGTATAAAGGATGCATAAAGTTCTGTTCCCTGAATATATCTGGTGATCAAACAACAGGAGTAAACTTGCTTGTGGTTCCTTTTTCTAGTTAGCACTTTGCCTGAAAACTTCCCCTCCACCCTTCCAGCTGTCTATGGGGACCCCAGCCTGATTATGTTTGTCTCTGGGGTCTCATCAAACCCCCAGCGTTTGAATCCATGTGCCTTGCAACAGGGCCGGGCCCCTGGGGCTCCTGTCCCTGATTGACTCTCCACATGGACTTACTTTTGGGCATTGTGTTTGCTGTGTCTTCTCTTTCAGGTTCTGAGCAAAGAGCCGTCCTCAGGCTTGCCACATTTAATGAGGTTTCCCTCAACTCTCAGTGCATTATTATTTATAGAGGGTTCCAGGAGGCAAACTCATAACTGATGTTCCCCAGAGCAGATGTTCTTTAGAGAGGGTCATTGTATGCAGAGAGCATCTAAAATACGTTACCGTGAAGGAGATTTTAGGGCAGATGCTGGTTTAGCAAAGAGCCGTCCTCAGGCTTGCCACATTTAATGAGGTTTCCCTCAACTCTCAGTGCATTATTATTTATAGAGGGTTCCAGGAGGCAAACTCATAACTGATGTTCCCCAGAGCAGATGTTCTTTAGAGAGGGTCATTGTATGCAGAGAGCATCTAAAATACGTTACCGTGAAGGAGATTTTAGGGCAGATGCTGGTTTTTATAGACCCAGTCCTGCGGTCTCCACTTTTATCAGAGTAACTCCATGCCTGCTGATCAGCTGGGGAAGGGACAGAAATGCAGTTGGGCTTTGGTTGTTTCCAAACTGCAGCCATTTGGAGAAAACAGATCTGATTCGTAGTGATTCTGAGTTTTTAGTCCACATCTGAGTAATTACATCCTGCTGGGGTTTGGCAAGGCCGGGGAGGGACGGGAGTGGAAGGGCAGGAGAGGTAGGTGAGTGCCCTGGCACTGCTGCTTGTTGAGAACTTTGAGGAAAGAGCATTTAGGCAGGTCCCCATCTAGTGTGCTTGAAAAATCAAGTCACTAGAACTGGAATTTGAAGTGTACTGCAAATACTCAGGGAAGGACTGCTCCCGTCTGGCTGTGCCAGCGCTGCAGGAGCTCCGTTGCCAGCAGTCAAATCCTCACAGCTTCCAGGAGTTTTGCCAGTTGTAGTCTTCTCTTGCTTAATAGAGACCTGAAGGTGCCTGAGAAATCAGAAGCAAAGCCTGGTTCCTAATGGTCGATCATATTAGAAACACAGTTCCAGTTCAGCGGCACCAAACCTTTTACAGCTGATAATGGAGCTTCCTGATGCATTCGGCTGGAAAAATAGAAACCAGATTGAAATAAAGATGCTACCTGCCTCTGCCGGGCTGGGTGAGCTGGTTGGCTGCATTATGCACAGGGGCACACAGCTTATCGTGGATGCATCTGGCCTCTGCTGCTGTTACTTCAGCGGAGCATGTCTGGCCAGAGATTAAATAGCTGGATACTGGGCTAAGGCATTTTGCTGGCTTCTAACTCTTACAGCCGCTGGCCTGTTTCTGAGTCTTAAGCAGTTCAAAAGTTCAAATTCTTATGTGTGTGTTCTTAACCCTAAATGAAGAAGTTTGACTGCATCATATAACCAACCTGACTGCTTGATTTGGTCTCAGAGGAATCAAGTGTGCAAGAGAAACCTAAAACTGCGCATGTATGTGAACGCAGAATCAGACTCTGGATCCTTCCTTGAGGTTTTTATAAGAGCCAGTCAAGCATTATCTGTCCAAAATAGCTTCATTCATTATTATTATTGTTTTTAGCACAAAGCCAGCTTTTTTACTGAATGGGTTTATTTTCAAAAGAATGTGGCCTATGCAGAGATTTCTGGTATTTCTGTAAAAAGTAAAAAAGAAAGGGAGAAAAAAAAAAGGAGAAGAATACCAAAAAAGAAAAGATACCAGCGGACCATAGTGATTGCTGTGCTTTGTCTGTGTGTCCTCTGCTCCAGGAGCAACAACTGCCAATAAACTTTCTCCTTTTCCCAGAGGAGGACATGATGTGGTATTTTGTGAGTAAGTTCTTCCCAGAGAGGGTGAGGAGGCACTGGGACAGGTTGCCTAGAGAAGCTGTGGATGCCCCATCCCTGGAAGTGTCCAAGGCCAGGCTGGATGAGGCTTGGAGCAACCTGGTCTAGTGGAAGGTGTCCCTGCCCATGGCAGGGGGGTTGGAACTAGATGATCTCTAAGGTCCCTTCCAACCCTAACCATTCTGTGATTGTGTGATGATTTCCTGCCACTCACTATGATGTGTCATGAGCGACAGCGTTAATCTGGAGACTTTAGGCTGCACAGGGGCATGGGTACTTAGGATATCTAAAATTGCAGCATTAAATAATTCACCTTAGTAACATTCCAGGGTAACAGAGAAACATTTTGTTTGTGGGACTTATATGGACATTGGCCTCCCTACCATGTCCATAGCATCTTTCAGCTTACCATACCTGAAATCTGTTCTTGCTGTGTGTTTTTCAGCAAACCCCTTTGCCTCCCAATGCTTTCACTAACACCCTTATAAAAATTACAGTGCCCTGGGAGAGGTCCCTTGAGGGATAGTTTGCCTCTAAAAGCATTGAGGTGTCTCCACAGGGCACAGTCATTCCATACCTTTCCAGGGAGAGGAATGGGAATTTCTAAACAGCAAACCATCTCATCCCAGTGCTGGCATCTCAAACAGCTCAGGTGGACGGTGCCCAGAGATTGCCCATTTACCTGATGCCTGTTGAGGTGATGAGACTGAGCACTTCGGATGAAGCAGGGCACAGCAGAGTCTGCGATTCGCATTGCTAGACGTTGCTGAGAGGTGTGATGGGGTGACCGAGGGCTTTGGGACCAGCACACCAACTTGCTGATAAGCAAACCACCAGGAAAAACTGAGGAAGAACCAGCCTCACACTTCCCTGCTGGTGACACAAGGCCAGGGGACCATTTCCATTGACCCACCCCAAGCACAGCTCCACTTCCATTTCCCCTTCTGGCTCCATGGTCCCAAGCTGACCTGCTACCCTTAATTCCAGAGCCCCTGAGACACGCACAGGCTTTGCATGTAGAAACAAGGCAGGCCCTGACATTGTCAAGGCTTTAGTGCTGAGTGTTTTTCTCTGATTGCCTGCAGTCTGCATTCAGCCCTTCTGCCAGCCTAAAAAGACTTATATCCTCTGTGCCCCGGTGACCTGGCCTCACCACCTTTCCTGTAAAAAGCATCCCAAGTATTGATCGGGAACATGATGAGGACACTTTCCTGCCTGTCCGTCCGTGCGCACGACACGTACCCGCGCACACATTGACATGCAGGATTTCCATTTCTGGTCTTAACCTAGGCATTTACAATTCCTCTCGCGCTCCTTGTGCTTTCTTCTTAAAGAAGGCAAATAAAAGTGTGAATAATCAATTTCCTAACTGGAATTAAAAACGGCTCCAGTTAAAATAAGGGAAAGCGTGAACCAGCATGTAAAGTAGGATAGAGAGGTTATCTGAGCTCCGATTAGTATCCTGCTCGTGTAGGAGAACAATTAATGTGTGCATGAGAACGATTAAGCAGAAGGTAAATTACATGAAATGCACCCATTCAGCAAAGCAGGCCTGCTCGTGGACAGGGCTGGTCTTTATGGCTCACTTGAAAGAGGGCAACAACTGCCAGAAAGGAAGTGGTTTCTCAGTTTCCTCGGAGCTACAGGCCAAAACAGACTGATAAAGATCCAGTCTCATCTTGGGCTTTTATCAGAGGTGGAGCTGTTTGGTCTGAATAAAGGAAGAATTGGGAATTGGTTAGTGAGCTCTTTAAAGGAAGCCACAAGTTCTCTTGCTTCACATGAGCTCATGTGGAGTGTGATGTGGCTGCTGGGCCAGGAGCTGGGAATGGGATTTTGTGGTTTGTGTGACTTAGTGATGGGTGTTTCCTGAGGCAAATCCTTCCTTTTGATTCCTCTCCTGGACAGAGCAATGAGGATAATGACTCCTTGTCAGCTTGGGGGGTTCTTTGAAATATTCCTGTAAAAACTACTAGACAAATGGGTAGCATTATGGCAGCTCTGGCCCACCAGCTTGTCTTGAGAACTTGAGGGATGCAGAAGGCTGCTTGCCCCCAAATTCTCTGCACAGCTGCTGCTACAGTGGGGAGCAAGCCCCAGGCTGGAGAGACAGATCATGAGAGCTGTGGGCTGTAAAGTGGCCAATTTGAGGAAGGATAAGTCCAGTGGTTAGACAGAAAACAGCGCAACAGGAGGTGTTTGGCTGTTTCTCCATGTGGAAGATTTCCAAGATCTCTCTAGTGAGACTGGGTAATGGATTTTGAAGGTGATCTCAAACATAAGAGCAACTCCCCTCATTAAAGTCTCCATAGGCAGTATAGGAAATCACAGCAGACTCCTTCAAGGAGTTTTGACAACAGACATCAACCATCAACAGGGATAAAATAAGGACAAGTCAAGGCTAGTATTGATTCTAGGAGCCTTCAAATTAAATCTTTGTTGGCTGGGCTGGTTTTGACTGGGATGGAGTTAATTTTCTTCATAGTAGCTGGGGTGGGGGTATGATTTTGATTTGTGCTGGGAACA